>NW_007261138.1:0-661 GCF_000164805.1 Carlito syrichta
CGTTAGGATGACCTGAGCCCCCGCATTCAAGACCAGCCCAGAAGTTTCTCCTGCAAAACTTCTTCTCTCAATCCTTCCACCACCAGCTCCCTACATGTGAGTGTCTGCCAAGCCCGGCACCTACCAGCCCCAACCCACCCCCCAATGGCTGCTCCCTATTTGGTTTGGGAGTTCCCAAAGGTCCCTGGCCAGTTTATTGCTGACTCTCCTCTTCGAGGTGAGAAATGTGCCTCAGGCAGTCTGACCCTCTGACTCAGCAACAAGGACCTCTGCCAAGAAAGACTAGGGACGCATCCCTCACCCGGGGACATTTCTTCACCCCCAATCCAATTTTTCCTGACTGTAAAGCCCGTCACCCTGTGAACACACAAAGCACAGTTGAGAATGATTTTGGAAACAGGGTCTGGCTCTGTGGCTCAGCATGGGACCCAGGTACACAACCATTGTTCACCACAAGCCTCAAAATAGTGGGTGATCCTCCATCCTCAGCATCCAGAGTGTCCAGAATGACAGGCATCTCCACCCCAGACCCCCTCTTTGGATGGATGCAGAGATGGGGTCTCCCTGTGTGGCCTGGGCTGGCCTTCGTCTCCTGGGTTCCTGCCATTCTCACACTTCGGCCTCCCAGAGCACTGGGATTCCAGGTGTGGGCCACATGCAG
>NW_007261138.1:1442-9079 GCF_000164805.1 Carlito syrichta
TGGGGACCTAGGTAAGAGGATCACTGAGCCCCATAGGTCGAAGCCCCAGGAGTCATGATGATCTGCCGCACCCCATCCCTGCCAATGGAGACTCTGGCGACATAAAAGACATATCCCACCTGTGTCACGATGGGCATCCACGATTCCCCAGGGAATGGTCCGCATGGGCGGGGGACAATGGAGTGATCAGGAGAGGAAAGGACCCTCCCCATGACTGAAGGTGGCAGAAAGGGCGACCAGAACCTGGGCTGGCCACTGTGTTGTCATACTGCCTTGATCGCTGTGTGCCCGATGTCCACCCTAGATTGGGGCGGTCTGTCCTGTGAGCTCACACACATCTTTGCTATAGGGGACGAGTGTGGAGGGTGGAGGTAGGCCTTCTGTGGTACATGGCCAAAGGTGCAGGACGAATGTTCCCAGGGGCCACCTTTGAAACCTACCATGAACAACAGGCCAGAAAGTGCATTTTCTTGTCTCATCTCTGAGGGTGACTCCTCATGCTGGGTGGCAGGGGTGGTGGTGGTGGTGGTGATTATTATTATTTGAAGTCGGAATCCCACTCTGTTGCCCAGGATGGCACATAGGGGCATGCTCACAGCCACTGCAGACTCCACCTGCTGGGCTCAGGTGATCCTCCTGCCTCGGCTGGAACCAAAGGCCTGTGCTACCATGCTTGGCTAATCTTTAGATTTATTTTTCATGGCCAAGATGAGGTCTTGCCCTGTGTCCTGGGCTCGTGACAAAGCTGCAGGCTCATGTCATTCATTCACCTGGGTCTCCAAGGGTCGGGATGCCAGACTGAGCCCCTTAGACCAGCCTGTGGTTGTTGTGGTGGTGGTGGTTGGTATTATTATTCTAAGTAGGAATACCAATCTGTGGCCCAGGCTGGAGCACAGGGGCCCACTCTCAGCCACTGCGGCATCCACTGGCTGGGCTCTGTCATACCTCCTGACATGGCCTATCAAGTGGCTGGAATGCCAGGCTTGAACCACCATGTTCAGCTAATTTTTTGGACTTCTTGTAGAGATGAGGTTTCACCAAGGTGCTTAGGGTGGTCTCGAACTTGGGGGCTCAGGCCATCCTCTGGCCATGGCCTCCCAGTTCACCGGGAAAACTGGTGTAAGCCCATGTGCCCGGCATCCACACCCCCACTCAGGTCAGAGGTCGAGGGCCACTCCCTTCTGATGACCTGGGACCACAGATAGGGGGACTGGATTCACCTGCCAAGCCCTCCCCATGGGTAGTGCCTGTTGCAGAGGGGTGTCTCCACTAGGGTGCCCACACCTCTGCCCACCTCATTTGATAAGGTGGAGATGGTTGCTCCTTCCAGAAGCCTCCTCAGGAAAGGGAGGGCACGACTCTCAAACTTTAGTGGAGATGGGGACATCCAGGTGACTCACACCTTTCTCCTTGGCACTCAGGGAGGCTGAGATGGAAAGATGGCTGGAGCCTGGGAGCTCGAGACCAGGCTTGACACCATAGCAATTCCCCACCTCGACCCTAAGCAACCCCAGCAAACGTTGGGTGAGGGCAGGGCTCAGTGGGAGGATAGCCTCCAGCCCAGAGTTAAAGACCAGGCAGGAAGACCAGGATGTCGACCATATTGAAAGCATGTGATTGCAGCAGTTTGGGAGCCTCAGGCCGAGAGGATGGCCAGATTTGTGAGGTGTGAGAGCAGCCTGCTCAATCTAGTGAGGAAAGAAAGAAAGAAAGAAAGAAAGAAAGAAAGAAAGAAAGAAAGAAAGAAAGAAAGATAGAAAGAAAGAAAGAAAGAAAGAAAGAAAGAAAGAAAGAAAGAAAGAAAGAAAGAAAGAAAGAAAGAAAGAAACCCATTCTCCTGCAAGTTTTCTGTCCTCAGTCTTCCCCCCCACCCTGCCCACATATGAAGTCCCCCAAGCTGGGCACCTTTCAGCCCCAATCCCCCCAGTAGCTGCCCCCACCTTGGTGTGTGAGTTCCCGAGTTTTCCTGACCAGGTTCCTGCTGGCTCTCCTCTCCAAGGTGAGAAATGTTCACAGGGTAGTCTGACCCTCTGACTCAGCACAGAGGATCTTCCACCAAAAAAGTCCAGGGACACATCTCTCACCCGGGGACATTGCTTCTCCGCCAATCCCATTTTTCCTGGCTCTAAACTCAGTCGCCCTGTGAACACAACAGGCCCAGATGAGAATCTATGTATGATTCTGATGTTTTCGGAGACAAAGTCTGGCTTTGGGTCCCAGGCTGGGATCTGGGGACATGACTACCATTCACCGCCAGTCTCAAAATTGCAGACTTTGGCAATCCTCCCACCTCAGTCTTTGGAGTGGCCGGGAAAACAGGCACCTCGGCCCCAGACCTCCTGTTTTGATTGTGTGGAGGCGGGGTCTCCATGCCTGACCCAGTCTGGCCTTGGGCTTGTGGGCTCAAGCCATCCTCCCACCTTGGCCTCTTAGAGAATTGGAATTCAAGGCATTGGTCACCAGGCCAGGCTTTCTGGTTCATATTTGTCAAAGAACCGAGTCAGGGCTCGGGAGCTCAGACTTATCATCCCAGTGCTTTGGGAGGCCAAGGCCAGCAACTGGCCTGAGCTGGCAGGCAGAGATCCACCTGGGAACCTTGGCGGGAACCTATCTCTACCCTCCATCCCATATGAGCCAGGTGTGGTGGTGCACGTTTGTCATTCCGGTTCCTGGGAAGGGCAGGTAAAGGAATGCCAGAGGCCGGCAGGGCGAGGCTGCGGTGGCTGAGAGCAAGGTTCCACTCTCCAGCCTGGATGACAGAGTAAGTTTCTGACTCAAACAAAAAAGAAAAAAAGGATTAAAAAAAACAACATCCATTTGTGTATGGAGTTGGGATCACCTTGGACAGACAGAGGTCATTTGGGAAGGAGAACCCATTCTTGGACCTAGAGTTCCCAACATATGGTAGACTGGCAGACAATCGGGCTGTGGTTTTGGGATGCCAAGGCGGGTGAACGCTGGAACCCGGAAGTTCAAGACCAGCCTGGACCACGTAGCAAGACCTCTTCGCTCCCCAGAATGCTAACACTGGAGTCTCATGTGGTGTCTCCTGCAGTACTGGCTACACAGGTTGCGGTGTCCTCCATCCCTGGACGTTCTATTGGGTTGCCCCTGACGACAGAATGTGCGAGTCCAGGGTGGGCACTGTTGCTCATGGCCACCAGTCCCGTGTCCTAGTAAGCTGATGTGGGAGGTTTCCAGAGCCCAGGGGTTGGAGACAAGCCCAGGCAACATGGCCAAACCCCATCTTAGAGAGAGGTCCCCAAAATTGTGTTAGGCTTGGTGGCCCCCAGAGTCCTGACTGATAGGGGGTAGAGGCAGGAGTACCACCTGAGTCTCACAGGTCGAGACCACGAGAGCCACGATCATGCCACAATGACCCAGCCTGGCCGAAGGAGACTCTGGAGATAAAAAGACACCTCTCACGTTCATCACAACAGGCGTCCATGGCTCCCTAAGGAAAGGTCTGCATAGGCAGAGGACAATGGAGTGATGGGGAGAGGAAGGTGTACTCCCTCCACATGAAGGTGATACACCAGGTGACTGTAACCTGGGCTGGCCATGGCATTGCAGTACCACCCTGATCGCTCTGTGCTTGACAGCCACCTTATCTTGGGGCCATCTATTCCGTGAGCTCACACACATCTTTGTCATAGTGCATGATTGTGGATGGTGGAGGCAGGCCTTCTGGGGTGCGTGACTGACAGAATGAGACATACGTACCCAGTGGCCACTTTTGAAACCTCCTGTGAACGACAAACAGGAAAGTGCCTTTTCCTCTCTCGTCCCTGAGCATGACTCCTTGCACTGAGTGGCAGGGGTGGTGAGGGTGGCAGTGGTGGTTATTATTATTTGGAGTCAGAATCCCACTCCGTTGCCCAGGCCAGAGTGCAGGGGCACGTTCACGGCCACCGGGGACTCCACCTGCTGGGCTCAGGCGATCCTCCCACCTCGGCTCCCCCAATGCCTGTAACTACAGGCCTACACCACCACGCCCATCTAATCTTTAAATTTAGTTTTGATGGCCGAGTTGAGGGCTCAACCAGTGTCCTGGGCTGGTCTTGAACCCGGAGGTCAGGCTGTCCTCTTGCCTCGGCCTCCAAAGGGCCAGGGTGCCAGGCTGAACCCTGAGCCTGGCCTGTGGTTGTGGTGGTAGTGGTTGGTATTATTATTCTGAGTCGGGGTCCTGCTCTGTCTCCCAGGCCGGAGCACAGGGGCCCACTCTCAGACACTATGGCCTCCACTGTCTAGGATCCAGCAATGCTCCTGCTGTGGCCTCCCGATAGGCTGGAATGACCAGCATTTGCCACCACATTCAGCACATTTTTTTAGTTTCTTGTAGAGATGGGGTCTCGCCAAGGTTCCCGGGCTTGTTTTGAACCCGGGGGTCAGGCCATCATCTCACCTTGGCCTGCCAAAATGCTGGGGTGACAGGCGTGAGGCCCCGCACCCAGTCTTCACACCCCTCTTGGGGCCCCACAATGAGACCCGCTCACTTCAGATGACCCGCGACCCAGGATAGGGCAGCCAGAGTCGCCCACCAAACCCGCCCTGGAAATTCACCTGGTGCAGGGGCATTTCCCGCCGGGAAGCCCACCCCTCTGCAGGATCGTCCCCAAAGGTGGACTCACTTGCTCCTCCCTGGGGCCCCCTGGGAGGAAGGGAGGGCATGATTCTCAAACCTTTGAGGCAAGTCAGCCGGGCAACTCATGCTGGTCTCCTCGATATTCTGGGAGGCTGAGACAGGAAGATGGCCAGAGCCCAAGAGCTCAACCCAGGCTGGACACCACAGCAAGCCCCTACCTCAACCCCAAGCAAAACTCAGAAAAACTTGCTTGAAGGCTGACCTTGGCGGGAGGATCACCTCAGGCCCAGAGTTCAAGACCAGGCTGGAATGACAGGATGTCGATGAAATGGAAAGCCCATGTACACAGCAGTTAGGGAGGCCAAGACCTATAGGAAGGCACATGTTGGGCTGTTTGAGAGCAACCTGGGCTGCCTAGTAAGGAAACAAAAGATAGAGAGAGAGGAAGGAAAGAAAGAAAGAAAGAAAGAAAGAAAGGAAAGGAAGGAAGGAAGGAAGGAAGGAAGGAAGGAAAGGAAAGAAGGAAGAAAGAAAAAAGAAAGAAAGAAATTTATTCTCCTGCAAACATTCTGCTCTCAGTCCTTCCCACCCACCACCCCCACATGTGAGGGTCCCCAAAGCTCAGCACCTTCCAGCCCCAACCCCCCCAATGGCTGTCCCTGCTTTGGTGCAGGAGTTCCTGAGCCTCCCTGGCCGGGTTCCTGCCAGCTCTCCTCTCCAAGTAGAGAAATGTGCCCAAGGCAGACCGACCCACTGAATTGGCAATGAGGACCTTCTGCCAAGTAAGTCCAAGGACAAATCCCTCATCCGTTGACATTTCTTCACCGCCAATTCAATTTTTCCTGAGTGTAAAGTCAGTTGCCCTGTGAACACACAACATGCAGTTTGGAATATTTGTGGACATGGTCTGGCTCTGTGGCCCACTCTTGGGCCTGCAGACATGATCCTTGTTCACCGCCAGCCTCTAAATCATGGGCTCGGGTGATCCTTTCTCCTCAGCATCCAGAATGGCCGATATGACAGGCACCTCGACCCCAGATCCCCTGTTTGTATGGGTGCAGATACTGGTTCTCCTGCATTGTACAGGGTTGGCCTTGAGCTCCTGGGCTCCAGACATCCTCCTGATTTGTCCTCCCAGAGTGCTGAAATTCCAGGCATGTGCCACCACACCTAGCCCTTCTGGTTTGTTTTCAACAATGGATCGAGGTTGGGCTCAGGGCCTCAGCCTCGTCCTCCCAGCACTTTGGGAGCCCAAGGCCAGCAGCTAGCCCAAGCCCATGGGACAAGACCTGCCCAGGAACCTCAGCGAGAACTCCTCCCTACCATCCATCCCAAATTTCCCGGGCGTGGAGTCACCTGCCTGTCCTTCTGCCTCCTCAGAAGGCTGGGGAAAATCTCACTGGAGCCTGATGGCCCAAGACTGTGGTGACCAGGAGGGAGCCACCACCCTCCATCCTGGGAGACAGAGTGAGGCTCCAACTCAAAGAAAAAAAGGTAAAAAGGAAAAAAAATAAGGGTATCCTTTTGTGTATGGAATTTGGATCATAGTGAAGAGACAAGATCATTTGGGAAGGAGATGCTGCCTTGGACCTAGACAGTCTGAAAGACAGTGGATCGGCAGGCATTTGGGCTGTGGCTTTGGGAGGTTGAAGCAGGGAACCGCTGGACCCTGGGAGTTCGAGACCAACCTAGGCCATAGAGTGAGACCTCATTGCTCCCTGTAATGGAAACACTGGTATCTCACATTGTGGTGCCCACGCACCTGGCTACACTGGAGGCCATGGCCTATCTCTTGGGGCATTCCTTTGCATCGCCCCTGCTGACACAACATGCAAGTCCAGGCTGGGCACCATGGCTCACGGCCATCAGCCCTGTCCCCTGGGAGGCTGAGGCAGGAGGTGACTGAGTCCAGGGGTCAGAGACCAGCCCAGGTGATGTGACCAGACCTAGTCTCAAAGATAGAGCCCCAAATTCGAGTCAGACTTGGTGCCCCTGGAGTGGTGACTGATTGGGGGCCCATATGAAAGAACCTATGTGCCCTGCAGGTGAGGCTCTGGAAGCTATGGTTGTGTCATCGTACCCCAGCCCAGCTGATGGAGACTCCACCGACCAAAAAGGGCTTCCCACGTGTGTCACAATGGGCATCGACGACTCCCATGGAAAAGGTCCCTGTGGGTGAGGGAGGATGGAGTGATTGGGATAGGAAAGGGCACACCCCCACCCGAAAGTGGCAGACTGAGCAACCAGAACCTGGGTTGGCTGCACTGCTGCCTAACTGCCTTGATCACTCTGTGCCTGACAGTCACCCTATCCCGGGGCCGTCTGTTCCTTGAGCTCACATGCGTCTTTGCCATGCGGCACTTTTGTGAGGGTTGGAGGCAGGTCTTCTAGGACATGTGACTGAAGGGGTGGGATGGTCATGCCGGTTGCCACCTTTGAAACTTCCCTTGAATGACAGGTGGGAAAGTCCCTCTTCCTCTCCCATCCCTGAGGGTGATACCACATGCTGGGTGGCAGGGGTGCTGGTTTTTGTGGTGGTGTTGACTATTATTTTTTGGAGTCGGAATCCTGCTCTGTCTCCCAGACCAGAGTCCAGGGGCACAATCACGGCCACCACAGACTCCACCTGACGGGCGCAGGCAATCCGCCTGCCTCGGCCCCCTGAGTGGCTGGAACCACAGGTCTGCACCACAACACCCGGTTAATCTTTGGATTTATTTTTGATGGCCGAGACAAGGTCTCATCCAGTGTCCTGAGCGAGTCTCGAACCCACAGACTCAGGCTGTCCACTTGCCTTGGCCTCTGAAGCACCAGGATGCTAGTCTGAGTCCCTGAGCCCATCCTGTGGTTGTGGTTATGGTGTTTGGTGTTATTATTCTGAGTCAGAGTCCCGCTCTATTGCCCAGGCCAGAGCACATGGGCCCTCTCTCGGCCACTGCAGCCTCCACCCTGTGGGCTCTGGGGATCCTACCACTGTGGCCTCCCAAGTGGTTGGAATGACAAGCGTGCATCACCATGCTTGGCTTATTTTTTTTTGCTTCTTTTTGAGAGG
>NW_007261139.1:0-9605 GCF_000164805.1 Carlito syrichta
GCTGACTTAACTAGCTAACCTAGCTAGCCTGCTGAATTTACTAGCTGAAATAACTAGCCAGGTGCCTAGCTAGCTGTATAGCTAGATTGTGGACTTATCTAACTGACTTAACTAGTCAGCTAACTGACATAACTAGCTGACTTAATTAGCTAGCTACCTAGCTAGCCAGCTGAAATAACTAGCTAATATAACTAGCTACCCAGCTGTCTAGCTGTCTAGCCATCTTCTTAGCTAGCGTATTAAATAGCTAGTGAGCTGGCTAGCAACTGACTTAACGAGGTGACTTAAACAGCTATCCAGTTGGTTAGCCAGCTGACTTAACTAGTTGATTTATGAGCTATGCATCTGGCCAGCCAGGTGACTAAATTGGCTGAATTTACTAGTTATCCAGGTGGATAGCCAGCTGACTTAACTAGCTCTCTACCTCTCTAGCCACCTGGATAGCCAGCTGACTTAACCAGCTGACTTAATTAGGTACCTAGGTGGCTAGAGAACTGACTTAGCTAGGTCACAATCTAGCTATCCAGCTGGCTTAACCAAGTCTTAACTAGTTGGCCTGCTTTCTAGCCAGGTCAATTATCTAGCTTGCTACACAGCTAGCCACCTGGCATTCCAGTTGAATTAACTAGATGACATATCTATCTAGCCAACTGTCTAGTTAGTTGAATAAATAACAAGCTAGCTAGCTAGCCAGTGGGCTAGTCAGCTGACTTAACTAGGTGACTTAATATGGAGTCTGCTGGCAATACAGCTAACATAACAAGCTATTTACCTAGCTAGCAAGCTGGCTAGCCAGCTGACTTAATTGCCTATCTATCTAGCTAGCCAGCAACCTATCCAGCTGACTTAACTAGCTGACATAATTAAGTAGCCACCTGGTTAGCCAGCAGACTTAACTAGCTAGCTAGACAGCTGGATAGCCAGTTGACTTAAGTAGCTTACATAACTAGACGCTGGATGGCTACCCAGCTGACTTAACTAGCTACCTATCTACAAGTCCTCTGGCTTGCCAGCTGACTTAACTACCTAACTACGTAGCTAAGCTGCTGGCCAGCGAGATGACTTAACTAGGTGACTTAACTAACTAGACAGCTGGTTAGCCAGCTGACTTAACCAGCTATCTAACTACTTGGCTTACTCATCTAACGTGCTTGCTAGCTTTCTTAATTATCTGACCTAACTCGTTAGCTCACAAGCTAGCTAGCTGACTCAGCTAGCTTACTTAACTCGTTAGCCAACTAGCTAGCTAGACTACTCATCCATCTGACTCAACCCGTTTGCTAACTAGCTAGCTGACTCAACCAGCTGACAACCATTCAGGTTACTAGCTAACTACCTGACTCATCCTGCTGACTTAACCCATTTGCTACCTAGCTAGTTACCTGTCTTAAGAAGCTGACTAAATTAGAAAGCTGTCTTAACTAGCTGACTTAGGTAGCTGACTTAACTGGCTGACTTAACTAGTTAGCTAGCTGACTTAACTACCTGAATTAAATATGTAGCTAACTATTTAACTAGCTGAATAACTAACTGACTTAACTAATTAGCTAACTATCTAGGTGGCAGACTTAGGTAGCTGACTTAAATAGCTAGCTAATTAGTGACCTATCTGACTTAGCTAGCTTTCTCAGCTAGCCAGCTGTTTAGCCAGCAGACTTAGTTTGCTGACTTAACTGGTTGGCTAATGAGATATTTAACTGACTTAACGAGTTAGTTAACTGTTTTAACTAGTTGGTAAACGAGTAAATTAGTTGAATTAACTAGTTGGTTAGCTAGTTAACTAGGTGACAAAACTTGACTGACTAGGCAGCTGACATTTTAGCTGGTTTAACATATTGGCTGACTACTCGGCCGACTTGTTAGCTGGTTTAACAAATTGGCCGATTAGTCGACTGACTCGTTTGCTTGGTTCACTAGCTGACTGACGAATTGGCCCACTAGTTATCTCGGTTAACCAGTTGGCATACTGGTTTGCTGAACTAACTAGTCTGCCAACTTTTTGGCAGACTAGTTAGCTGTCCTAACTTGTCAGCTGACTAGCTAACTGAGCTAACATATCAGATGACATGTTGGTCGATTAGTCGGCCAATTGGTTAGCTGACTCAACTAGTTGGCTGGTCAGTAGGCTGACCAGTTAGCTGACTTAACTCTTCGGCCTGTGAGTGAGCCAAGTGAGCTAAATTAATTATTCTGCTGGTGAGCGAGCAGACTTGTCAGCTGACTTTACCAGTCATCCACTAAGTGAGCCTACTGGTCAGCTGACTTAACTAGTCAGCCGGCATGTGAGCTCGCTCATCAGCTGAATTTAGTCGGCTGGTGAGTGAGCCAACAACTCAGAAGACTTAACAAGTCGACTGGTGATTGAGCCGACCGGTGAGCCAACTTAAATAGTTGGCTAGACAGTGAACCAACAGGTGAGCTGCCTTAACTAGTCAACTGGCAAGTGAGCTGACCTGTGATCTGACTTAACTAGTTGGCTTACAAGGAAGTCGATTAGTTAGCTGACTTGTCCTGCGAGTGACCTGACAAGTTTGTTGACCTGTAGGCAGGTGAGCAAGCTGACTAGTTTGCTGACTGTTTGGCAGAAGAGTGAGCTGACTAGTTAGGTGACCTGATGGAAAGTGAGCGAGCCCTCTAGTTAGCTGACCAGATAGCTGAGTTGCTAGCATAATAGTTAGCTAAGTAACTAGCTGATTTGCTAGCTGACTTGAATAGCAAGCTAACTAGATAGCTGGCTATCTAGCTGACATAACTGGCTAGTAAAAAATGTAACTAAATCTCTAGTTTGCTGACTAAACTAGCTAGCAATCTAGCTGCAGGCTAACTGACAACTATATAGCTGAGTAGCTAGCTGACTTAACTAGCTAGTTGACTAGCAACCTTACTAGCTAGCTGACTTAGCTAGCTAGCTGGATAATTAGCTGACATGCTAGCAGATTTAGCTAGCTAGCAGGCTAGCTAGCTGACGTATCTAGCTGACTAGCTTGTTGGCTGTCTTGCTGGTTAGCCAGCTGCCTTAACTAACTAGCTACCTGGTTGACTAGACGGATATTGAGCTGGCTTAACAAGCTACCAACATGGCAGGCTAGCTTGCTAGGCAGCCGGCTAGCTAGCTAGCAGGATGGCCACCTGGCTAGCAAGCCGGGATAAAAAACCAGCTGTCTGTCTGGAGAGTGGGACAGCCAGGCAGCTTAACTAGCCAGGTGCCCTGCTGTTCAATCGGCTATCCAGCCAGCTTAACTAGCTGGCCACCTAACTGACCAGCCTACTAACAAGCTGGTTTAACTAGCAACTGGCTAACCAGCTGACTTAACAAGCTGACATAACTAGATAGCCATCCTGCAAGCCAGCTGCCTTAATTAGCTAGCCACCCTGCTAGTCAGCTGGCTAGCCAGCTCACTAAACTCACTGACTTAACTAGCTAGCCATCCAGCTAACCAGCTGACGTAATTAGCTAGCTAACTATATAGCCAGTTGACTAGCAAACTGACTTAAATAGCTGACTTTACCAGCTAGCCAGATGGCTAGCCAGCTGACTTAATGAGATTGCTACCTGCTAGGCTAGATGACTAGCCAGCTCGCTTAACTAGCTAGCTACCTGGCTGGCTAGCTGGCTAGGCAGCTTTCTAGCTAGCTAGCAGGCTGGCCAGTTGGCTAGCCAACTGTTAAATAGCAAGACGTCTGTCTGGACAGTGGGATAGAAAGTCAACTTAACTAGCCAACCACCCTGCTGGTCAGCTGGTTAGCCAGCCGGATTAATTAGCTGGCCACCTACCTGACCAGACAGATTATCAGTCATCTTAACTTGCCAGCCACCTAGCTAGACAGCTGGCTATCCAGCTGACTTATCTATCTCACTTAATGAGAGAGCCATCTGGCTAGCCAGCTGGCTTAACTAACTAACCAACTAACTAGCCACCTAGCTAGCCAGCCAGCAACCCAGCTCACTTAACTCACTGACTCAATTAACTGACCATCCAGTTAGCCAGATGACCTAATTAGCTAGCTACCTACCTAGCCAGGTGACTACCCAGTTGACTTAACTAACTGATTTAAACTACTAGCCAGCTGGCTAGCCAGCTGACTTAACTATCGAGATACTTAGCTAGCCAGTTGGCTTGCCACTTGAATTAACTAGTTGACTTATCCAGTTAGCCACCTGTCTAGCCAGTTGACTCAACTATCTGACATAACTAGTTAGCCAGCTGGTTAGCCAGCTGACTTAACTAACTGACATCTCCAGCTAGCCAGGTGGCTAGCTATCTGACTTAACCAGCTTCCTACTGACACATGCCGCTGGCTTGCCTGCTGAATTTATCTAGCTAGCTAGCTAATCAGCTGGCTAATGAACTGACAACTAGGCGACTTAACTGGCTAGTCAGCTGGATAGCCAGTTGACTTAACTAGCTAGCTACCTAGCTAGCCAGCTGGGAAGTCCGATGAATTAACTAGTTGACTTAAATATCTAGCCAACTGGCTAGCCAGCTTAATTAACTGGCTTGGTACCTAGCTATACAGCTGACTAGCCAGCTGACTTAACTAGTTGACATAACCAGCTAGCCAGCTCGCACAACTAGCAGACTTAACTAGTTACCAGATGGCTACCCAGCTAACTTAACTATCTACCTAGATGGCTAGCAGGTTAGTCAGCAGACTTAAGTACCTGACTTAATTAGCTAACAAGCAGGCTATATAACTGACTTAACAAGCTTGCTACCAAGCTAGCCAGCTGGTTAGCGAGCTGACTTAATAGCTGACTTAAATTGCTGGCCTGCTTGCCAGACAGCTGAATTAACTAGCTTGCTATATAGCTAGGCAGCTGGCTAGCCAGATGACTTAACTAGGTGACTTAATTAGCTAGTCAGGTGACTAGCCAGCTGACATAAGTAACAAGCTACCTAGCTACCCAGCTGTATATCCACATGACTTAACTAGGTGACTGAAGTAGCTAGCCAGCTGGCTAGGAAGCAGACCTAACTGCCCAGGTACCTAGCTAGACAGCTGGATAGACAGCTGAGCAAACTAGCTAACTACTTACATAGCCTGCTGCCCTGCCAGCTGATTTAACTACCTAGCGTCTACCTAGCCAGCTGGCTAGTGAGCCGACTTAAATAGGTTACGTAACTAGCTGGTTAACTGGCTAGTCAGCTGATTTAACTAGCTAGCTACTCAGAGTGTCAACTGGCTAGCCAGCTGTTTT
This sequence comes from Carlito syrichta, assembly GCF_000164805.1. Classification (NCBI taxonomy): domain Eukaryota; kingdom Metazoa; phylum Chordata; class Mammalia; order Primates; family Tarsiidae; genus Carlito; species Carlito syrichta. Next base: position 5,201 of record NW_007261139.1, read on the forward strand.
ATCTCACTGAATTAACTAGCTAACAAACTGACTCAACTAGCTGACTTAACAGGCTAGCTACCTAGCTATCCAGCTGTCTTAACTAGCTGGTTTAACTATTTAGATACCTATAAAGCAATCTAGCTAGCCAGCTGACTTAACTAACCGACTTAACAAGCTAGCTGATATAATTAGCTGACTTATAGAGCTAGCTTCCTAGCATACCAGCTGACTTAACTAGCCTGATGGATAGCTATCTGCCTTAACTATCTTTTTAACTAACTAACCAGTTGGATAGACAACTGACTTAATCAGCTGAATTAACTAGTTAGCCAGCTGGTTTCCAGCTGACTTAACTAGCTGACATAGCAGACTTAACCAGCTACTCAGCTGGCTACCTATCTAGCAAGCTGGCTAGACAACTGACTTACCTAGCTGACTTAAACTAGTAAGATGACTTGCCAGCTCAATAAACTAGCTAGCTGCATACCTAACCAGCAGGCTAGTCAAGTGACTTAACTATCTGACTTGAACAGCTAGCCAGCTTGCTTGCAAGCTGACTTATCTAACTAGCTACCTTCCTAATCAGCTGAGTAGACAGCTGACTAAAGTAGCTGACTTAACCAGCTAGCCAGTTTACTAGCCAACTTATTTAAGACGAAGACATCACTAGCTAGCCAGGTAGCTATCTAGCTGACTTAACTTGCTGGCTACCTACCTTGCCAGTTGGCTAGGCAGCTCTCTTAAATAGCTGAATTAATCAGCTAGACAGCTGGCTAGCCAACTGACTTAACTACCTCGCTACCTAGCTAGCCAGCTGGCTAGTCAGCTGACTTAATTAGCTGAATTAAATAGCTAGCTACTAGCTAGGCAGCTTACTTAAATAGTTAGCTAACTGGCTTGCTACCTCGCTAGCCAGCTGATTTAAACATTTAGCTAACTAGCTAGCTACCTAGCTAACAAGCTCACTTAAATAGTTAGCTGCCTAGCTAACTAGCTGACTTAACATGCTAGCTAACTAGTTGGCTTACTTGTTTTCTAACGTGCTAGCTGGCTGACTTAGTTTTCCGTCTTAACTCATTAGCTAACGAGCGTCCTAGGTGGCTAAAGCAGCTGACTTAACTCGTTACCTAACTAGCTAGCTAGCTGACTCATCCAGCTGCCTTAACTCGTTAGCTAACTAGCTAGCTAGCCTACTCAACCAGCTGTACAACCCGTTTGCTAACTAGCTAGCTATCTGACTCAACCAGTTGACTTAACCAGTTAGTTAACTAGCTAACTACCTGACTCAACATGCCGACTTAATCCATTAGCTAACTAGCTAGCTAGTTGTCTTAACCACCTGACTCAATTAGAATGCTGACTTAACTAGCTGAATTAGGTAGGTGACTTAAATACTTATGTAGCTGACTGACTTAACTACTTAGCTAGTTGACCACTACCTGAATTAAATAGTTAGGTAAGAATTTACCTGTATGACTAGCTGACATAAATAATTAGCTAACTAGTTAGTTAACATACTTAAGTACCTGAGTTAAATTTTTAGCTAACTAGTGAGCTAGCTGACTTAGCTACGTGACTTTGCTAGCTAGCTGGTGAGCTAGCTGACTTAGCTATCTGACTTATCTTGTTGGCTAATGAGATAGCTAGCTGACTGAAAGAGTGGGTTAACGAGTTAGCTACCTCTTTTAACTAGTTGGTAGTCTACTTAACTACCCTACTTAACTAGTTGTTTAAAGAGTTAGCTAAGTGATTTAACTTGTTGGCTGACAATTTGCCCACTAGTCAGCTCTGTTAACTACTTGGATGGTTGATGTGGTGAACTAACTAGTCAGCCGATTAGTAAGCCGACTATTTAGCTGGCCTAACTTGTAGGTGACTAGTAACTGAGCTAACTTGTCGACTGACAAGTTAGCTGACTAGTCGGCAGATTGGTTAGCTGACTTTACTAGTGAGCTGGCTAGGCAGCTGACCAGTTAGCTGACTTAACTAGTCGTCTGGTGAGTGAGCCAAGAGGTGAGCTGACTTTACTCATTCTCCAATGAGTGAGCCAACAGTTCAGCTGACTTAACTAGTCAGCCAGCAAGTGAGCTGAATTGTCAGCTGACTTAACAAGTCAGCCAGTGAGTGAGCTAACTTGTCGGCCAACTGGTCAGAGGACTTAACTTGTAGACCAGTGAGTGAGCCGACCTGTGAGCCAACTTAACTAGTCGGCCATCAAATGATGTGATGGGCTAACTGCCTTAACTTGTCAGTTGACACACAGGCGACTGGTGAGCTCACTTAATTAGTTGCCTGGTGAGCAAGCCGACTAGCTCGCTAACCTGTTGGCCTGTGAGTAAGCCAAGAAGTTAGTTGACCTATTGGCTGGCGAGCAAAAGGACTGGTTTGCTGATCGGTTGGCATGCATGGGAGCTGACTAGTAAGCTGAACTGATCAAAAGAGAGCGAGTCCACTAGTTAGATGACCAGCTAGCTGAGTTGATAGCTGACTAGTGAGCTAAATACCTAGTTGATTTGCTAGCTGACTTAACTAGCTAGCTTACTAGCTAGCTGGCTATCTAGCTGACATAACTAGATAGCAAACAAGCAATCTAGTTGTCTAGCTAGCTGACTTAACTAGCTAGCTAACTGGCTAGTTAGCTGGCTAGTTGACTTACCTATCTAGTTGACCACGTAGCTAGCTGACTAGCAAGCTGTACAGCTAGCTGACTTAACTAGCAGCTGAATAGTTAGCTGAGTTGCTAGCTGACTTAATTAGCAAACTGGATAGCTAGCTGACTTTACTAGCAGACTAGAAAGATGGCTGGATAGCTGGCTAGTCAAATGACTTAAGTAGCTAGCTGCATGTTTGGCTAGACTGCTAACCATCTGGCTTAACTAGCTAGCTACCTGGCTGGCTAGCTGGCTAGGGAGCAAGCTAGCCAGCTAGTGGGCTGCCCAGCCGGCCAGCCAGATGGCTTATTAGTTAGCTTCCTGACTGGACAGTCATATTGCCAGTCGGCTTAACTAGCCACCTAGCTAGCCATCCGTCTAGCCAGCTCACTTAACTCACTGACATAAGAAGGTGGTCATTGGGCTAGCCAGCTGACTTAATTAGCTAGCTACCTACCTAACCATGTGGCTAGTAAGCTGACTTAAACAGCTGACTTAAACAAGCAGCCAGCTGCCAAGTCAGCTAACTAAACGAGCGAGTGACCTAGCTAGAGAGTTGCCTAGCAACTTGAATTAATTAGCTGACTTAACCAGCTATCCAGCTGGTCTGCCAGCACACTCAACTACTTGACTTATCTAGTTAGCCAGTTATCTAGCCAGCAGACAAAATTAGCTGACACTAGCAGCCTGGTGGCTAGCCAGCTGATTTAACTAGCTAGCTACCGAGCTAGTCAACTGGGAAGCCAGCTGAATCAACTAACTGACTTAAATAGCTAGCCAGCTGACTAGCCAACTGACTTAACTAGTTACTATGTAGCTAGCCAGCTGGCAAGCCAGCTGACTTAACCAGCTGACTTAAATAGCTACCAAGCTGGCTGGATAGCTGACATAACTAGCTAGCTACCTAGCTAGCCAGTGGTCTAGCCAGCTGACTTAATTTGGTTACTTAGCTAGGTAGATGGCTGACTTTTTACTTGGCTATCTGACTTAATGATCTAGCTGACTACCTAGCTGATTTAACTAGCTAGCTGACTAGCAAGCTAACTAGCTGACTAGTTAGCCACCTACCTCACAAGCTACCCAACTGCCAGAGCAGCATGCTACTGAGTGTCTTAACTTGCCAGCCACCTAGCTAGCCAACTGGCTAACCAGCTGACTTAACTAACTGACTTAACTAGATAGCCATCCGGCAAGTCAGCTGGATTAACTATCCACCTAGCTAGCCAGCTAGCTAGCCTGCTTTCTTAACTCACTGACTTATCTAGCTATCTACCTAGCTAACCAGTTGGCTAGCCACTTGAACTTACTACCTGACTTTACCTGCTAGCCAATTGGCTAGCCAGCTCACCTAACTAGCTTATTTAAATAGTTAGCCAGTTGGCTAGCCAGCTGCCTTAACTAGCTGACATCACTAGCTAGACAGGTAGCTAGACAGTTGAATTAACTAGCTAGATACCTATGTATCTCGCTGGTTTGCCAGCTGATTTAACTACCTAGCTTCCTATCTTACCAGCGGGCTAGTGACCTGAGTTCTCTAGGTGACTTAACTAGCTGGCCAGCTGGCAAGCCAGCTGACTTAACTAGCTAGCTACCCAAGCTAGGCTGGTGGCTAGCCAGCTGACTTAACTAGCTGACTTAACTTGCTAGCAAGGAGACATAACTAGCTGACTTAATTAACTAGCTACTTAGCAAGCCAGCTCAATTTATTAGCTGTAATAACTAGCTAGCTTCCTAGCTAGCTTTCTAGCACCAAGCCGACTTAAATAGCTAGC
>NW_007261140.1:0-3727 GCF_000164805.1 Carlito syrichta
CATCAACTCACTCCCTGTCCCCCTTTTCTATGCCTCTAAAAAACTGCTCATTTCTTGGCCCAGGGATCCACAGAGGAGGTGTCTAAGAAACACTCATTGGATGGATAACTAAATAGGTAAATGAGTGTTGATGTGGGCCTAAAAACTGCCTATATCAGCAGAAAAGTAAAGTCCCAACACCCTCAGGCCACACCTGTGGGAAAAAAAATTCCAGCTCCAGGAAAGAGTGGGCAGGATGACTCCAATCCTGACCAACAAGCAAGGAAGTTGTTCTCCTTCTTTTGCTGCCTTCTCTTCCACTGATGCAAAAAAAGTCCATCAAGGCCAGTCATCCGAACAGCGGGATGTAAGAAAGTCATGCTTTGCGCTGGCCATGTAGACGTTTCCTAGAAACCTGTCTGTCTCCCTACCATTGCCCCATGAGCATGGTTGTGACAAGCTTGGGCCCTGAAATCAGAAGCCCCAAGTATCAAACCCTTATCTTTTGACTTCCTAGCTATGAGACTTTAGAAAAGTTATTTAATCTCTCTGAACCTTAATTTCCCCCATCTGTAAAGTGGAGACGATACTGGGTAACACACCAGGCCTAATGTCAGGAAGAGAGTGAGTGTTCAATGACTGCTCATCTCTATTATCCCCACACTCCACTCAACCACTCCTTTCTTTCTCTTCCTCCCCATAAGCACCAGCTCCATCATTGCCCATGAATCGCCAGATGGTAGAATGATCACAAACCTAGGCAGTTTGGGACAGCCTAGCAGTTGAGGGCTTGAAGACCTTATATGGGCTCATGGACATCATCAGCTTCTAACTGGCTTTTCAAAAGACAGAGCCCTTCAGTGAGCTGCAGCGATTGCTCTTAGATATGTAAATAACTTCTAGGCTGTCTTAGGAAAGACAAGGTTATACATTTACAAAGTAACTCTTGACTCTCTAAAAGAAAATGGGTATTATCTGCTCCCAATCACACCTAAATTGCCAAAGGCCTGTTGTCCAATGAGTAATGTCATTAGGCCTGGTGTGTTACCCAGTATTATCTCCATTTTACAGATTGAGGAAACTAAGGTTTCGAGAGGTTACATTTTAAAAGTTCCAGTGTCTCAGCTCCAGGAAAAAGTGGGCCGAATTGGAGTCATAATTTTCCTAAAGTCTCATAGCTAGGAAACGAGAAGATAGAAGATAAGGGTTTTAGCCTTGAGGCTTCTGTTTTCAGAACTCAAGCTAGTCACCAACATGCTCATGGGCTATGGTAGCGAGAAAGACAGGTTTCTAGGAAAGACTCCCAATGTCTTCCGTCATTGCTGCAGACGCAAACAAAGCCCCTGCTATCTCTCCTCTCCTTTGCTTCACCTCCTACCTGCATCTCCACACCCAAATAATTCCTGATAGCCATTAGGTATTAGCTGTCCTTCACCTACCTATGTTTGTCAAAAATGTGTGCATATTTTCTGCATCAATTTGCAGGTAGGATTCAAGAGGCATGATTCCAACGATGTAAGAGAAAACACAATGACTGCCCTTACCGTCATAGAAGCTTCTGGAGAGCACACTTGATTTGCTATAGAGTGCTGGGAGAGGCATCTAGCTATGTGACACTGGGATGCCCAGACAGTATCTTCCCCTCCAGTCCAGGACATGAAAGCTTTTAAAATGCCTAATAGGCGGAAAAAAGCTCCTCGTAACCATGGCAGAAGACTTGAGATGTGGGAAGGGGCAAAGGGCCCATCTGTTCCATCACAGAGGGGGTTTAGAAGAACAGTGGCAATCCCGGTCTGGAGGTGTTCCCCCAGAATGAATGCTTGCTAATTTTACCCAGCAGTTCTTATACTTCCTGTCAATCAGAGCAGCTTCTGATTTCCGAAACAAGGCTAAATCCAGAACGGTCTGGGGACTGACGGTATCTGGCTGAAGGACGGAAGCTGGAGCTACTTATTGCCTTCCATCAGCAGAACATTCACAGAAACCAATGGCTCTACGCGTTCATACACTCCTTAAACAACGCGAGAGAAGAAGTCTGCTCTGGAAAAGCAGGTGGATGAGTATCGCCCACCGAGTAGGCCGATTACCGTTGAGTGGAGACTCTGAGAGACTTGGTAAAGAAGAATGGTTTGACCTTGCACAGGGAGGCTTGGGAAGACCTCCTATGATGAACAGATCCAAGAAGGGATTCAGTGGCGCAAAGGTCACCAAAGCAGTCAGAAGCAGACATTGAGATGGCCACATGACAGCAGCGGTAAGCTGGAAGTTATATGATTAAAATGCTGCTGAATAGGAAAACAAAAAAGGCAAGTTAGAAAGAGCTGACCCAAAATTAATAGTGTCTCAATCTTGGTATGGGATTGTAGGTGATTTTTATCTTTTCTTTTCTGTTTCAATACTCCATATTATCCAAATTGTCTACTGTGTGTGACTGTGAAATCAAATTTTCATTTTTTTCAAATTTGGTGCAGCAAGGATGAGCTCAGCATCAAGGTGGCTATAGAGTCAAAGGTATGCTTAGGCTGGGCGTGGTGGCTCACCCCTGTAATCTCAGTACTTTTGGATGCCAAGATAGGAGGATTGGTTGAGGCCAGGAATTGACGAACAGGCTGAGCAACAGAGTGTGACCCTGTTTCTACAAAAAGTTAAAAAATTAACGGGGTGTGGGGGCACCTCCTGTTGGCCCAGCTACTCGGGAGGTTGAGGGGGGAGGATCACACGGGCCTAGGAGTCTGAATCAAGAGTGAGGTCTGAGGGTGCTACTGCACCCTAGCCTGGGAGACAGAATGAGACCCTGCCTCTAAAAAAAGAATTATAAGGGGAGCAGGAGACCAAAAAGTTTAACCCCGATGCAGACAATAGAGCACAGAGATTAAAAGTCTAAATGTGTTGAGCAGCCTTATACATTAGCCATTGTAGAAAGAAGATAATGTCGCGGCAGGCGTGCCCAAAGACGTGCAGTTTTCTCCTCAGGAAAGGAGAGTGTCTAGAGTGAGGTCATGTAAAGAGGTCAGCACATGGGTAAACGACACCAACTTCCGCATCGGTTCTATGTCCAGGTTTGTGATGACTGCGAGGAATTACATCCGTGACTGAAAATCATTCGCTATTCCCCCAAACCTTACTGTCTAGCAGGAAAGAGAGACACAACTGAAATGCTCGTTGAAATGCAGGCGAGGAGGAAGGGAGAGAGAAGCACAGCATATAGGAGTTCAATGGGGAGGAGCCTTGGGTTTGGAGTGGAGGCCAGGGGATGAGGGAGACGTCCTGAGAAAGGGACATCTGCCCTGCGCCTTGAAGGATGAGCAGGACTTGGGTCACCAAGTAGGAGAGGCGCTGCAGAAGGGAATGCTCCAGCAGTGGGGGCAGCACAAGCAACGGCCCAGGAGTCTAAAGCAGTAGGATATGCTTGGAGAAGGTATGAAAGGGGCAGAGAAAAGAATGAAAAACAGACTGGATCGCTCCCTCAGCAAAATAAACGCAATGTTCCTAGTAGAAACAAGATTTTTAAAAACGAAGAAGTAGTGGCTCTGGTCACATCAAATACCTGTTCTATTTGTGGAAGAGAACAGGCAGGCTTGTCATGTACAAAGTTCCTGATCTGGAAAGCAAACACGACACTGGGCTCTTGTATCTTTGACGCAAAGTGAATGGTACTGCCACTCCTTTCCCTGCTGCTTTTCGTGCGTTCTGTCCCTGGCTCACAAGGGCTGCCCAGAGTGGCATGGTGGGTGAACAGGCACTAGGG
>NW_007261140.1:4486-7975 GCF_000164805.1 Carlito syrichta
TTTCCGTTTCATGTCCCAGCAGACCAGGTGGCCACATCAGGAGGGGCTGGGCTGTTCGCTTGGGAGCAAGGCGGGCCAGGGGAGGGAGTGAACCAGGAGTCCAGGCCGGAGCCGCCCTGGCCAGCTGCCTTTTTCTCCATTTCCCTGCACAGCGTTCTGAAAGGTGGGTTCCGAAGAGTTGTTTTCCACTGTCTGCTTGTTTTCCTTTCTTTCTCATATTCTTCTTTGGATGTCAGCCTTTTCTGCTCAGAAGAAAAACTCTTAGCTGCCCCATAGTTAGTTGTTTGATTTATCTATCAAGCTTTTGGATTTTCTGAGTGCTAAAGCATTTTGTTCCCATATTATTTCCATCACTCTGTTTCTTTGTGTTTCTTTTTTCTTTGTGATTTCTAACTTTTTATGCTATATGCTGACTTGTTGAGTTCATTTTCACACTTTTATTTTTGATTATGTTAAGAATTAAAGGCTACGAATTTTCCTGCTTGAGTAAAATTAGCGCTGTGATTTTGAGGCCTTGTGCTTTCATTGCTACTATTTCCTGAGTAATTGTTCACTTTGGGTTTTGGCGATTTTCTGACCCAACGTTTATTGAGGGGTGTTTGGCAGCGTTGGAGTGCCCCCCCTTCCAAACATGTTCGAGCCAATTTCAGTTTCCATCAGGGTGTGTCCTGTGATATAACGGACATTCTCAAGAATGCAAATGAACAGTCAGGTGAAGAGGCACATAGGGCAAAGTCTAAGGGGTCCCAAGCACAGCTGCTTCTGTCCTGTGGCGTTGAAGTGCATCCATCCACCTGGAAGTCCTCTGAACCATGTTGTCTAGTGGTTGTAACCTGTTTCTGAATTTACAGAAATGTGATTACAGAAAAGATCTTCATTAGGGAATTTAGTTTTCCAACAATTTGAGCCCCTCTTTGTTGTTTGAAGGTGAATGTTGAGGAATGGTACATGGTCATCCAAAATTACACAATCTACATCCATGGAGTTTTAAACTCTCCTAATGGAGCCATCTAATCCAGCAGAGCTTCATGTACGACTCTTCAGGGACAGTCAGTGATGGCTTTGTTCCCCATCATTCATTCCCTCGTTCATTCAATCCACAGACGTGGCACATTCAGCACTAATTCGTGTCAGGCCCTTCCAGTGGTTCCAAGTGCCATGTGCTTGCCACACAGGCCGTGGGCAGAGGCTTTCTGGACAGAGGGAGAAGTAAATGCAGAGGATGGGTAGGTTGGTCCCTCTGCAAAGAGGGAGCCTGGACAGGACAGCGAGAAGGGGAGTTCTGTACTCTTCTCCTGTGGAGGAGCTTCATCCTGCTATGAGTCTGTGCTGGTGGTGAACCCAGGAGACGCTGAGAGTTTTGTGGAAGAAGTACTTGACTATGAGATCAAGTTTCCCTCTTTCTGGATATGAAAGAGAGATGAAGGAGTGTGTTAACGGTTTTTAGGCCTGGCATGGTGGCTCACACCTGTGATCCCAGTGCTTTAGGAGGCCAAAGCAAAAGGATCATTTGAGGCCAAGTGTTTCAATCCAGCCTGTTAAACAAAATGAGACCTCACTACTACAAAAAGATTTTAAAATCAGCCAGGTACAGTGGCAAGTGCCTGTGGTCCCAGGTACTGAGGAGGCTGAGAAGGGAGGATCACTTGGGTCCAGGACTTCAAGGCTGCAGTAAGTTATGCTTGTACCATTGTACTCCAGCCTAGGCAACAGAGTGAGACCCTGTCTCCAAAAAGTAAAAGAAATAGTTTTATTGATTTTAGACAGAACTTTTTGGTCAATGAATGTAAGATTTTCTATACAGGGAGATGAACCCACCATTAGCAGTTAGTTCAGTACTTGTTCTAGTAAAATGCAGAGGTCTCCTGAAGTGTCAGGTTATGATGGAAAAATACAAAAGCCCAGAAATGTCCAAGGCCTGCACACATCCCACCTTGCGATTTCGTCCTTATGTGCTTTACAGTAAACAAGCTGGGAAAAGAAGAACCTCAGCGGCTCAGATCCAGAAGAGTACACGTCTGTGACTTCAAGAAAGATCCAAGCTCTGAAAGAAGAAACTGAGCTCACCAGAACACAAGTGGAAGAACTAAACCATCGTTAAAGTGATCACAGGCAACTGAAGAAATTCTCAGACTCCCCATGCTGACTTTTGCTAAAGATGAAAGAACTGGAGCATCCCTGAGAGGAGAGAACATAGGAGACAACTTGAAACCAGGAGATGGAGACTGTGCTGAGGAACGGGCTCTTTTCTTTTGGAGCCAGTAAGAAACCGACAGATGCAGTGAATTCACACAGCTAAACACGCAAGGTGGAAGGAAATATCAGTACTCTACCAACACTCCTGGAAAACAGAAAACCAAAACCACCAGAAAAGCTGGAAGCTTCAAAGAATCCTTTCTTCTTCTCAAATCCAGATTTTGCTCCTTGGACAGAAAGCTCTTTCTCATTGGTTGAGGACTCAGGAGGCCAAAATGAAACCTTATTGTCCCCAAACAAGGGGTTAGAAATCTGAGAAAAAGAGAAACCGAAACAGCGATTAAAGTCAACCTTCTATAAGGGGATCCTTGTGCATTTGATAGTCCAGACAGAGCATTTGGCACAGAACATTGGCTCCCTGACCCTGGGCATGGGGTGCTGCTTCCTCTGAGACAGGAGCGGCTCACTCCCCTTACTTCTTGGTGGTCAGAATGTCCCCCCTCCAGGAAGCTTGAGTGGTTCGACTCTCCCCGAACAGCAGGCGTCCTACCAAGGCCATGTTGTGCTGTTCATCTTTGGTCCCTGGACCCCTCTATCCAAAGATAGACGGAAGAGGCTGCACAGACTCACTGAGCCACCACATAACCATACTGTCAAAACTATGAAACACGGAGGAGGCCTTCTCAAAATGTTTTTTGAATTATAAACGTTTATGTTTAGTTTAAAAAGTTTTTAAAATAGCAATTGAACCTTACTTAACTTGCATCCTAATAATGTTATCAATTTCAGGATAATTTTACCAAGTGGAGATTATTTAAGTTATCCCCATAATACACTTTCTGGAAACTACAAGTAGTAAATTTCCATCTTTTGCTTCATTCCACTAGCCCCTTTAAAAAGGTATTTTTGAGCAGTTCAGCAGTGAATAAATGTGAAATATTAAAAACTTCCATTACTGTTTCTATGTTCCACAATAGCAAAAAGTTGGAAGTTGTTTTTTTGGTCTCAATAAACTATGAGTGGTCTTCTTTTTTTTTTTTTTTTTTTTTTGAGTTGGAGTCTCACTCTGTTGCCCAGACTGGAGTGCAGTGGCCACTTCCGGTCACCGCAGCCTCGACCTGCTGGGCTCCGGCGATCCTTCCTCCTCAGCCTTCCAAGTAGCCAGAATTACAGGCACGCGTTACTACACCCGACTGATTGTTTGATTTATTGTAGAGATGAGGTCTCGCTGCCCAGGGGGGTCTCGAACCCGCAGGCTCAGGCAATCCACTCACCTCAGCCCCCCAAGGCGTG
>NW_007261140.1:8040-19210 GCF_000164805.1 Carlito syrichta
GAGACCTCATCTCTACAATTAAAAAAAAAATTAGCCGGGTGTGGTAGCGTGTGCCTGTAGTTCCAGCTACTTGGAAGGCTGAGGCGGAGGATCGCCGGAGCCCCAGCAGGTCGAGGCTGCGGTGGCCGGGAGCGGCCACTGAACTCCAGTCTGGGCGACAGAGAGAGACTCCAACTCAAAAAAAAAATTAATACTAAATGTTAGATATTAACTTACTCCCTAAAACTTCTGCTCAACAACAACCCACTTCATACCTTTTCCCTTCTTTGATTGATATCTCTTTCAATAAAAATAGCTGAGCACACTCCCATGTATACATGTATATAGACACGCACACATATATGTACATATGCAAATATAACATCTGAGGGACTCCCCCAAATCTGAAGTAATCCTTTGGTGGGCGGGTCCCTTGTAGTACAGGTTTTCCCCGCTAGGTGAGCATTCTAGGATCCCACCAGCATCAGTCTCCCAGTTGGCGTTGTTGTGAGAGGCTGTGAGAGGCTTCAGTGAATTGTTTTTGGAGATTCTTTCAACATGTTTGCCCGTTTCATGATAGGGGATTTACACGAACAACCCGCCTCATCTGCCCAAACACCCCGGGATTGCTGGGATATCAGAGGAGGTCACAAGGGTGCATCTTTCTGATGACCCTAGAGCCTCTTGGGAGAAACAATGAGATGGCATTGGGATGACCTGCCTGCCCCGTCCCTGGCTCTTCGAGTGAAAAGGCTCTACAAAAAGACCATGTCTATCTCTTGGTAGGTGGGGGAAGCCAGCCTGTAACAGCAGGTGTGGTGCAAAGAATGCTCTGTCTTGGAGGGCAGCCAACTGTCGGTAGCTGACACCAGACCCCACGTGTCCCAAGTTCTTCAACAGAGAAGGCTGACAGAATAGGGCCCTTGAGAGTTATAATCACTGAGCATCCAGGCCGTCTAGCAAAATGAACTTAAAATCATCCAGAGGTTCCGTGGTAACTGCATGAAGATGTTTTAAAAGCTGGATGAGTGTCACAGCTGAAGGAGATTGAGATGTACAACTGGAAAAGCGAAGCATTTCTCTAGGACCAAGATGAACTTGGGACATAATGGGATCCTAACTATCCTCACAAAATCATGAGGGGAAAGGGGAAGCTTGACTGTCCTTATAAATGGGTAAGCAAGACCTGAGGTGCCCAGCAACCTTCAGTCCAGGTCACAGGGCCATGCAGGCCAAGCCTTCACCCAAGCTCACCACAGTTGGGAACTCTCCATCCTGAACTTCTACCATATCCTTACAGCCCCAAAATCACTCTTCCTAAGGAGAAATAAACCAGACATCATGTCTCAGCTTCCTTGCTGACACAGAGTGTCATCTGAGACCAATCCCTCGATTTCCTGTAGATGAAATGTCTCAAGCTTAGTTCCCCATCCCGGGACAAAGAAAGAACCCATAAGCCTGTGAGGTTCAGAGAAGGTGCAGATCAAAACATGCGACATTGTGAAAGCATTTCTGCAGATTAAAGATCACGAGTCCCACAAACTATCCCCACTTCTCTTCAGGGGAGGCAGGGGTAACCTCATTATTACTGTGTAATTCACAAAGAAACTCAAACAGCTGGGAGCAGACAGAGACAAGACTAGAGCAAGGCAAAGCAAACATCTCTAGAGATGCCATGACCTCTGCAACCTCTGCCTGCCTTGAAGGTGAGATATTCTGCCAAGCCACAGCAGTCAAGCACAATGGTAGGAGCCGTTCCTCCAGAGGGACTTCCTATCGGTGCCTTCTTTTATCATGGCTTCATGTAAACTCTTTCCCCCGTGGGTACACATAGACACACTGACCAATGGAACAAGACAGTTAGAAGTCGGAAATTCAACCATGCCCGTCAACCAACTCATCTTCAACAAAACCATCAAAAACAAATGCTGGGGATAGAAAACCATATTTAGCAAATGGTGCGGGGAAGGCTGGTTAGCCACATGCAGAAAAACGAAACTGGACTCAAAATGGACCAAGGACTGAAATGTAAAGCCTCAAACTATAAGAACCTTAGAAGAAAACTTTGGAAACAGCATTCTCTCCAGTGCTTGGTAACATCTTACCTCGTACTGGTGTTAATATGGTAGATGGAAAGTGGCATCTTGTTTTATTTTGTGTATCGTTGATCACCAGTGCACTTGAGCACCAATTCATGCCTTAGATAGCCTCCTGTGAACGCATATCCTTTGTGGAATTTTCTAAAAAGTTTTATGTCTTTTCCCTCTTGATTTGTGGTAGTCTTTGGTATATTCTAGCAATTTTCCTGTCAGTCTTAAAGGTAGCAAATCTATTATCCATCTGTCTCTTTAGTCTATAGTGTCTTTTATTAAACAGAAATTGTTAATGTGGTCACAAGCATTCATTTTCCCCTTAGAATCTGTGTTATTTGAGTAGTGTCTAAAAATCTTTTTGCATGCCGCCCCAAATTTAAATTTTTGTCCTTAAAAAGCTTGCACATTTTTTTTAGGTACTTTCCTCAGTGCTTCATGATTTTCATTGCCTCTGAAAACAGTACTTCCCCCCTATTTATATTCTATTTGGTTACAAAGAACACTATTAAGCTTTGTAAGCAGGCTTTGTAGCTAGCAAATTTGTTGATATCACTAATTAGTTCTAATGGTGGGTCTCTTGATTCTGTTGGGTTTTCCATGTCTGCAACTGACTTCCTGTCCCTTCTTTCTCAACCCTTATTCTTTTTATTCCTTTTTCATGTATTACTCTATTGGTCAGGACCTCTAGTCCTATACTGAAAGTGTTGACATCTTGTCTTGTTTCAGAGACTAAAGCTATTAATAGCTTCTCTTGACCAGCCATTGTGGCTCACAACTACAATCCCAGGGCTTTAAGATTGAGGCAGGAGGATCACTTGAGGCCAGGGATTCAAGACCAGCCTGGGCAGCATAGTGACACACTGTCTCTATGTTCAATTTTAAAATTAGCTGAGCTGGTGATGTGCACATGTAGTCCCCAATATTCCAGAGGCTGAAGCAGGAGGATTGTTTGAATCCAGGAGTTCAAAGTGCAGTGAGCTGTGATTGCACCACTGTACTCCAGTCTGGGCTACAGAACAAAGCTCTGCTTAATAAAAAATGAGCTTATCTGTTCACAGTAAATTATTGGTATATAAATGTTATCAAAATTTTAAAAGGTTTCATTCTTGTCTAATAGCCATTTATCTTAATGTTTTTATAATTTTCAGTGATCCTTGCATTCTACTTGTCCATGATACTTTTCTTTTTTCAGTCGGAGTCTCACACTGTCACCCAGGCTGGAGTGCAGTGGCATGATCATGGCTCAATGCAGCCTCAACCTAGGTGATCCTTCTGCCTCAGCCACCTTAGTAGCTGGGACAACAGGTGTGTACCACCACCGTCTCACTACGTTGCCCAGACTGGACTCAAACTCTTGAGCTCAAGCAATCCGCCCCAAGTACTGGGATTACAGGCATGAGCCACCACGCCCATCATACATTTTAAAATACACTTTAGATTTAGCAAATTAATATTTGCTTAGGAAATCCAAATGAGCAAGACTGTAATTTTCTTTTCTTATCTGATCTTGAAATTAAGGATATACTCACATTACACAAATAATTCAGGCAGAGTTCTCCCTTTTGCTATTTTCTGAAACTGCTTACCTACGAGAGAGATTCTTAGGTCCTTCAAAGTTTGGTGATCGCACCCTGTAAAACCGTGTGGATTTGAGCTGTTTTTAGGGAGAATAGGGCATGTTATTTTTAATTTCTTCAATGGTTATAGTTTTGTTAAAATGATCTATTTCTTGTGTTACAGCCAGCTCAAACTTATATGTAGGTTTTCAAACTTTCTAGTTCACAATATTCTTTTGATATTTTCAGTCACTTAGGCAGTTGTTTCCTCTTTCAGATCCTTTGCTTTGTCAGCATATCATCTATGCTTGCACGTTTTATCAGACGTTTGTTTTTCAGAGAACAAGCTTTTGGTTTTGTTCATCTTCTCTGTTGTTACTTTTATCTATTTCATGAACTTTGTGTCCTCATCTTGTAACTCTGTTGCTCTTTTTCTAAATGTTGGCATTGAATGCTTGCCTCACTTATTTTCAGCCTTTTTGGCTGAGTCATAAATGTAATATTTAAAGCTGTACATTTTCTTTTTAAATACTGCTTTACCTATGTCTCTCAAATTTCAACTCATGGTGATTTCATTATTTTTTACCATTATTTTGTATTGTTCTATATGTATTCCTCTTGAAATAGGGATTATTTCCAGACGGGTGGGAATTTTCGCAAGCTGAATCTGTATTGATAATTACTAATTTCATGGCATCGTGATTAGGGAATAAAATCTCTTCACACCCACCCAACCACTTTAGCATATTCTGTGGTTACAATAGTGAATGACTGTGGCTAGACTGCTAAATTCTAGTTCCTTTTAATGCTTTGAAAATATTGTTTTGTTTTCTTCTTGAAATCAGTGTTCCTATTGAGAAGATGGATGTCAAATTGATTTTTGTTCTATCGTTTCTTCTCTCTGGAGTTTTATATTCTTACATTTCTTTTTTCTCTCTTTATTTGAAAGATGCTGTGGAACAATTTGTTATGCAAATGTTCATTATGCAGGTACCCTTGTTGATGAGTTGTACCCCTCCATCCCCTGGAAGTTTCCCTCAACTGCTAATCCCTTTCTTATAGTATTATGATACTTATTCAAGGTCCCCTTATGAGTGAGAACATAAGGTACTTTGTTCTTTGTTTCTGTGAAAGATCACTGAGTATGATAGGCACTAAATCCATCCAAGTTGCTGCAAAGTCCATAAGTTTGTCCTTCTTTATGGCTGCATAATACTCCATTGTGCGTATGTTCCACATTTTAAAAATCCAGTCCAGCTTCGATGGGCAGCATGGTTGGTTCCATGTTTTTGCTGTTGAGAATGAACCTGCAACAAACATGCATGTGCAGGTATCTTTTTTGTAGAATGATTTGAGTTCCTCCAAGTATATTCCCAATAGGGGGATTGCTGGATCATATGGATGGTCAATTTCTAGTTCTTTCAGAAATCGCCACACTGTCTTTCAAAGAGGATGCACTAGTTTGCATTCCCACCGGCAGTTAGAAGCTTTCCTTTTTCTCTGCATCCTCGCCAGCATTTATTGTTGTTTGTTTTATTAGTGATGGCCATTCTTACTGGGGTTGTGTGGTATCTCAATGTGATTTTGATTTGCATTTCTCTGATGATGAGTGAGGCTGAGCACTTTTTCACGTGTCTGTTGGCTGCCCGTATATATCTTCTATTGAGAAGTGTCTATTCATGTCTTTTTCCCCCTTTTTAATGGGGCTGTTTGTTTTTTTTTCTTTCGACACGTTTGAGTTCCTTGTAGATCCTAGATGTTAGGCCTTTGTCAGAAATAGAGTTGTCAAATATTTTTTCCCATTCTGTGGGCTCTCTGCTTTCTCGACGTTTTCTTTTGCTTTGCAGAGGCTCGTCAGTTTGATGAGGTCTCCCTTGTCTATCTTATTTCTTAAGGTATGGGCACTTAGGGTTCTGATCAGGAATTGGTTGCTAGTTCCAATTTTCATAAGGATGTCGCCTGCATTTTCTAAGATTCTTATACTTTTAGGTTTTACGCGTAGGTCCTTGATCTATTTAGAGTTAGATTTTGTGTTTGGTGATAGGTAGGGGTCCTGTTTCAATCTTCTGCATGTGACCAGCCAGTTTTCCCTGCACTCTCCCCAGTGGTTGTTGGAAGGTTTGTCAAAGTTGTGTTGGTTGAGAAATTGAGGTTTTGCTTCTGGAATCTCTATCTTTTTCCTTTGGTCTATGTGCCTGTTCTTATACCAACACTAGGCTGTTTTGATTACTGTAGCTTTATTGTAAAGTTTGAAGTTTGGAAGTGTGATACCTCCTGCTTTGTTTCTTTTCCTAGGATTCTTTGGCTTTTTGTGGTCATTTATGTCTCTGTATGATTTTCTGTATTTTCATTTCCAGGTCTGAAAAGGATGTTGGTAATTTAATGGGTATTACGTTGAATCTGTAGATTGTCTTCGGTAGGATGGACAACTTAACGATGTTGATTCTTCCCATCCATGAACACGGAATATTTTTCCATTTGTTTGTGACTTTTTGGATTTCTTTAGTCAGTATTTTGTAGTTCTCATTGTATAAGTCTTTTATTTTCTGGTTAGCAAGATGTTAAGGTCTTTCTTTCCTTCCTTCCTTCCTTCCTTCCTTTCTTTCTTTCTTTCTTTCTTTCTTTCTTTCTTTCTTTCTTTCTTTCTTTCTTTCACTATTGTGAATGAGATTGTGCTTTTTTATTTGGTTCTCCGTCTGCTTGTTGTTGGTGTATAAGAATGCAATTGCCTTTTGCACATTTCTTTTGTACCTTGAGACTTTGCCAAAGTCCTTTATCAGTGCAAGCAGGTTTTTGAAAGATTCTTTTGGATTTTCAAGGTATAGGGTGATATCATCAGCAATGAAGGGTAGTTGACTTCCTCTTTTCCTATTTGGATACCCCTGATCTTTTTCTCTTGTCTAGTTGCTCTAGCTAGGACTCCAAAACAATGTTGAACAAGAGGGATGAGAGTGGGCAGCCTTGTCTGGTTCCAATTTTCAGGGGAAATGTTTCTAGTTTCTGTCCATTTAGCAATATGCCAGCTGTGGATTTATCATAGATGGCGTTTACTATTTTGAGGTTTGATCCTTCTATACCTAGGTGTTTGAGGGTTTTATCAAGAAGGGATGCCGGATTTTATCAAAAGCTTTTTCTGTATATAATGAGATCATCATGTGGTTCTTGTTTTTACATCTGTTGATATCTTTAATTATGTTTTTGGTCTTCCAAATGTTGAACCAGCCCTGCATCCTGGGAATGAAGCCTACTTGGTCATAGTGGATGATTTTTGAGATGTGTTTTTGGATTCGATTTGCTAGAATTTTGTTGAGGATTTTTACATCTATGTTCGTAGGGATATTGGTCTGTAATTCTCTTTTTGGTGTTGGATCTTTATCTGGTTTGGGTATCAGTGTGATGTTAGCTTCGTAAAGCAATGTGGGTACAATTCCATCTTTCTCAGTTGCCTGGAATCCTTTCAATAGCATTGATTTGAGCTCTTCCTTAAATGTTTTGTAGAATTCTGCTGGAAAGCTGTATGGTCCAGAGCTTTTTTTCCCCTAGTCCTTCTGGGAGCCTTTCTAAGCCCTATCTTCAAGTTCACTGATTTCTTCCTCAGGTAAATTTATTCTACTGTCCAATCCATGTATTGAGTACTTTATATCAGCTGCTCTAATTTTTATGCCAGGTATTTAGAGGTGGGTCTTCATAACTACTTGTTTCTGCTTCATACTTACAACTAATATTCCCCTGAAGATACTTATAATATTTTTAAAAAATTCATATCCACTTGATACATTAATTATACTCCATCAAGCATAGTGTGTTCAACTTGTTAAACCTTTTCCTCTAATGATTATTTTCTTGAGACATCCTGATAATTTTCCCTGGCCGTTAATATCTCCCTAAGACTATCAGCCTCTTAGTCAAGTGACAGAAATTTAGGGGAAGAAGTAGAATCCTGGGTCCTGAGTATGTCCCTGTCAGTGAACTAGAGAAAGTAGAACCTCAATGCAAGGCAAAGAGCCTCTCCAGCGGGACAATCTGAGCTCATATCGTCCCTCCTCACCCCGACAAGGAGACCCTGCCACTCGTAATCTCCCAGTTGGGCGTTTCTCTTTTCCAAGTTGCTTCTTTCCTTGAATGTTACTGTCTGACCCTGATGCCCTCTAGGTTGGACGGGGAAGGGAAAGCAATCAGGGAGGATTTAGCAGTCACCTGTCTCTTTTTCCTTCACTTCAACCCAGCCTGACTTTCTCTTGGTCCTAATGTTCACCTCCCTCCTCTATTGCTACTGGGTGGGGTCTGCTGTTTTTCTGCCTCGTGCAAAACCGTGGGCAATGCTCCAGCCAGAGGAATGGGAGAGAATATGATTCACCTAGAAAGTTCCTCCTTTCCTTGGCCCGTGCCTAACCATTTTCCACTTTTCCTCCAACTGAAATCTAATATCCTTCTGTCTCTCCTAAAATTTCATGGACTCACCAGTCTCTCCCTGATGCCTCTTGCCTCTCCAGGTTAGTGTTAGGAGAAGAAGCCAATATCTGCTTGTGGAACACTTCTTCTGGGAATAGGATGGTTCCTTCCACCTGTTGATTCAATGTTTCTGCTCTATTTTTCATCCATCACAATCTCAGTGTGTGTCAAGTTCCGAGTGGCTGAATTGCTCTTAAAAATGGAAGGAAGGAGGGAAGGGAGGAGGGACGGAGAGATGGAAGAAGGAAGGAAGGAAGGAAGGAAGGAAGGAAGGAAGGAAGGAAGGAAAAAAAGGCAAAATCAAAAAACCAAGGAAAACAGTCTTTCCTGGAACAGGAGACCAATTCTGGTCACATGACCAAAACATAAAAATGAGAGCCTAGACTGGAAGACCAAGAATGCACCGAGCCCTGCAGATGCTTCCTCAGAAGAGCTTTTCTTATCTTTTCTGTTGCTGCTGTCCAGTCCCATCAGCTTTCCGGGCAGTCTCCTCTCCCCTGCCCTTCCTGCGAACATCTGCCAAACTTCTCTGTCAGGAACCTTAGGTACTCTCATTTGCCTTGAGATGACATGCTGTGTCTGTAATCTCTGCATTCTGATCCTCTTTTTGCCTTTCCCCCATCGGAATGAGCTGCATGGTTATTTCAAAGTATTCCCATTCTGCACAAACAAGATGGTGAGTTCCTTGGCAATATGTCTTGCCCGGCAGTTGGCCAATGAACTGGGTGACAGAATCACGGTGCAAAAACATCTCAAAGGCTGGAGTGCTGGGCTGGCTTGCTCTCTGCAAAACAGAAAATGATACCAAAGGAAAGCCCAGAGCCCCACTTGGTAGCAAGGCCTATTGTGAGCAGCCTTGTCCAACTGAGGTCCTAACCCTGCCGCCACCACCATCTCAGTCACATCAGACCTCTTCCCAAAGGCCCCTCTTATCTGGGTCTTTGAAACTCTGAGGTTCCCATGTCCCTGACAACCTCTTCTGAGGCACTTGGGGGCATTTGCCACCCTGGCTGCAAAGGAACTCCAAAGTCTATGCCAAACTCTTCTTTCTTTAAGCAAAATTTCCTGCTTCTTGCCCTCACTACGGTGCAAGAGCATTCTCTGCCCCTCCTTGTTGCCAGCCGGCAGCCCACTGTTCACTCTCTATTTCTCCTGGTTCCTCCCAAGCACTTAAATATGTTCAACTCAGTGAGTTCCCCTGATGCCCCCCAAGTCCCACTTTCTGTTGGAAAAGTCGGCTATAAACGTCTCCATTTGCTCATTTCCCATTCACTCCACAACCCTTGTCTCAAATTCTCCAGGGAAATGGTTCTGGCCACTGTCATTAGAAGTGAACTTTTCCTTTGATAATTTTATTAGCACTTTGCATTCCTGCCTAGCTTGACTGTAGTCTTGCACACTGCATACCTCCTCTTGGAACTTCATCTTTCCTTGTTCTCTGGAGTGCCATTCCCTATGGGTTTTAGTCTTCTCCGGGCTCCACCAAGCCTTAAATATGAGTGTTTGTTAAGTCACAAATTTAAGCCTCCCCCTGCTCCGACTCCTTGATCTTGACCCCAAGCTCCCTATCACAGAGAATGACATTACCTGCCACGCAGACCTGGTGGCCTCTGCTTTCTGCAAGTCTTTCTCAATTTTTTCTCTGCCTTAAACCCACACACGCAAATGCTCCCCAAGAGCTGGTGACTCCACCTTGGTGCTCTCCCTGCAGCTGGCCTTTCTCTCCATGTCCACTGTCACTGCTTTGTGACTTTCCAGCTGCTCTTAGTCTTGCTTTTTCCCATGCTCTGAAATGTAGGCAAAAGGATGCTTCTAGTGTAAAAATATATGTCACTGCTCCATTTAAGGATACCTATGACCTCAAAATCAAACATAAATTCCTTAGCATGGTTCACAAGGCCCTGTGAGATGTGGACATCCTTGTTGCTAAGGCTTCAAGTCTTTCTTCATTGTCAGACATCCTTATCTTCAGGTCACCTTTCCTGCATAGCCCCTAATTTTCCCAGAGAGCTATTTGCTCCAGTTCTAGAAGCCCTCTGGGCTCATGGATCTCTATTATTGCTAATGTTCCATCTCACTAGCTTATAGACTGCTTGCCTTTCTTCAGCAACAATGACCCCTCCTTCTTTAGGAGCAAATTAAGCATGTCGTGTCTAAAGTAAAATGGTGTTCTGCCCTATGCTTAACCTCGTGTAAATTCTATTAACAAATTGTTGAGTAACCTTCAGCATTTTTTCACAGAAAACATGCAGAAACCCATATTTACTTATAAACTGTCACAGTGTCCAGGTCTTAGCAGTTGCTCCAGAAATGTTGGATGGATGAATAAATGAATGGAAGAATGAATGTTCTACTCTGTGGGTTCAACCCTTCCTCAGTATATTGCAGCACGGTTTTAATTCTTGCCACCAAACTGGAAAGGTTTAGATAATGTCAGTGCAATTAAATGACTTTAAACTACGTCCCTTGACATGTTTAAAGCAGGTGGAGATTAGGGACAGGGGAAGGGAACTTATGGCTTCTTAGTAGACTTTTAAAAAAATTTTATCTAATTTAATCACCATAAGAATACTCTGAAATCAGTATTATCTTTATTTTATAGATGTGACTGCCCAGGTAATCATAGAGATGGGAAGGCAGGGGGAGGAGGCAGACAGAACGATGGTGATACTACTGTGATATCCTGGTGAGAGTTCAAACTCAATAGGACAATGATGGTGGAACTGTTGAGACAGACATGGATTTTATAGATTCCTGTGAGGCAGCATTACACAGCTCAATGTCCAGTTGGATGGGCAGATAAAAGAAGGAAGAGGGAGGGGAGTTCCTGGGGCAACTGGACAGGAAACAGTATCATTTCACAGATTTGCTTTCCATGCACTCTGTGGGGAGACATCCCTATAGATTTCGGCTAAGCCATGTATCCGCCTACTTCAGAGAAGGACTTTCTGGCCAGAATGAAAGGAGGTGCCAGCCAAAGTGGAGAGAGACAGCACTAGCTCATCAGCCCTTGGTTAGGATGGTGGATAGCAGGTGCAAGCTTCTAGAAACTGGGTGATAGAGCTGAAAGGCCTCAATAGGCATGGCCAA
>NW_007261140.1:19812-21329 GCF_000164805.1 Carlito syrichta
GGATGCCTGGGGACCACAGACAACAGGACTGTGTCCAGCTCCCCTCATTAGTTTGGTCTTAGGTAATAGCAAGAGGCCAGTTAATTTCCAGGTTAGACAACCAGGGGGTTGTTTCTCTAGCATTCCTTGTTTATTATTAAGAGAAACCCATGCAGCTCCAAGAAGGCAATTCCTCTAAGGTAGTAGGACATTTGTCCAGTGGCCTGCGGGGGACTGTAGCTTATGCTTGCTGAAATGCTTGATAAAAGGGCAGTGGTGGTGGCCAAGACTCCAGAACCACAGTCCCATGACCTGATGCCTCAGAGTCTTGTGGAAAGCACCAAAGAAAAACTAGAGTTATACACGAGCTTAGGGACAATTAAACAGGTGAGGTAACTGAAGTCCAGAGTGCTGAAGGGAATGCTGGCTGCAGGAGCACACCCTAACTCAGGTGGGCATGTACTCCTTCCAGGGCTCCAGCTCAGACCCCTCTCCCCGCAGCCATGTCCCATCCACTGCCCCTTGGAACCACACAACTCCACGCAGGCTGCCCTTGGAGAGTGCAGCAGGCATGCAGACAGCAATCCTGCAAACCCTCTGGTGAAGCAGCCTTGGCCTCAGTTCTTTTAGAGGCTAATGGTTTATTTCAAATAAGTCAGCCAGACAACTTACTCTTTCAAAAAATAAACAAAGGCCAGGTGCAGTGGTTCACACCTGTGATCCCAGCAATTTGGGAGATGAAGCCAGGAGGATGGCTTGAAACCAGGAGTCCAACCTGGGCAACAAAGTGAGACGTCATCTCTCCAAAAATAATCAAACAATTAGCTTGGGGTAAGGAGCCTGTAGTCCCAGCTATTTGAGAGGCTGAATCAGAACAATCTCCTGAGCCCTGGAGTTCAAGACTGCATTAGCCATGATGGTGGCATTGCACTCCAGCCTAGGTGACAAGTGAGACCCCAACCCATAAATAAATAATTACATAAACACATGCCATAATTAAATATTGTGTCTTCATGAGTGGGCTGCATGCAGGTGAAGTCCGGGTTTCTCGTTGACCCTCACTCTTCCTGGAAATGACCCAAGCACATGAAGTCATGTGCCCCCCACAGACCTCCGTCCTTACCTCCTTCCCTCTCTCTCCCCCTTCCCTAGCAGTGTCCAGTGACTGCTGGACTCTCACTCGTGCTAATGTGACTGATGTTCAAGGCCCACTTCTGAGTGAGGACATGCGGTATTCAGTTCTTGGTTTTACCCCTATGAATGTGATGAATCATGTTTATAAACTTAGGAATATTGAGCTAGTCCTACACTGTGAGATTGAAGCCCACCTGGTCATCATGATTGCTCCTTAAGATATATTTTTGGATATGACTTGCTAGAATCTTGTTGAGAATTTTTGCATCTATATTCACCGGGGAAATTGGCCTAAAATTGCTTTTCATTTTGGGGCCCTTGCCAACCAAAGACACAACATAACAAAACCTTTGGGATGCCACGAAATTGATGCTGAGAGGGAAGTGTATAAAATTACCAGCACA
>NW_007261141.1:0-1037 GCF_000164805.1 Carlito syrichta
TCATTTGTGTCTTGCAAGGGTTCTCTGAATCTCTTGTGTTTGAATTTTTGCATTGCTGATTAGATAAGGGAAGTTTTCTTGAATGATCTCATGAAAAGTTTGTTCCAATGTGGTCTCTGTTTCTCTTTCTGCCTCAGGGAGTTCGATTATTCTTAGGTTAGCCCTCTTGAGGTAGTCACTTATCTCTTGAAGGTTTTGTTCTGTCTTTTTGAGTTTATTTTCTGTGTTTTTAAGAATTTGGGTTATTTCTATATTTTGGTCCTCAAGCTCTGAGATTCTTTCTTCTGCTTGGGTAATTCTGCTTTCCATGCTTATAATTTGTTATTTATTTCATTCACAGTATTATTTATTACTGTTATCTCAGATATCAGCTCCTTCCTAGTTTCTTCTTGTGTCTCCTCAATTCTTTTTAATCTCTCCATTATTGTTTTGATATCTACATTTGCAGTTTGAGACCCTTCATTCTGGGGGATTTTCATTGTTTGCATTCCAAAGTCAGTTTTCTCAGTGTCTGCTCTCCCAGGCATCTGGGAGAGACCCATACTCTTCTTTTGGTTTTTCTTCATTTCTGTAGATTTTTCTCCCTCTCCCCCTTTCCCTCCCCCTCTTCAATTCTGTTTTTGAGGAAAGGTGGGGTTGCTTTTATTTCTCTTCTGCAATGACCTGTTCTTCCTTGAGGGTCTTCTGGCTTTGTTCACTTTTCCCTCTGCTTTACAGTCTGTCTATTCAGCAGTATGCAGTCTTGGTCCAGTCAGCCTTCTGAGGGTCCTTTGTCTGCAGATCCAACAAATCACAGATCATAAATATTCTTGAGCACGCAGATGAGGGACTTCCTGTCCTTGACGAATTTGTTGGTCTTGTCCAGCTTTGCTTCATGCGACTTGAGCGCCTCTCAGAAGTGCGGGTTGTGGAGGCAGCAGTCACTGAACTCGAGCGCGGGGAGCCCCATGGTGCCCGCGGCCCCAGGCCATGGCCGCCCGCTGTTTCCCACCTTGAGAGCACACACGGCGGGACCCCAGTGGCTCCCCCTCTGCCTG
>NW_007261141.1:1079-11934 GCF_000164805.1 Carlito syrichta
TAGGCAACCAAGTGTGCCAGGTCCTCCCCGCCTCTTTCACCTGCTCGTTCTCCAGAACCTCGAGTGCCCTCTCACAGTAGCCTCGGCTGCCCCACCCGGTAAGTACTTCTATGCTAGGTGCTCTGCTAAATGCTTTTATATATCACTTCATATAATCTTCCGAAGATATAAGGGGTATCACTATTATTATCTCCATTTTTTGCTTTAATCTTTAAATTTATAATTGACATATACTAACAGTACATATTTATGGTGTAAAATGTGATGTTTCAATACATGCACACATTGTGTAATGATCAAATCAAGGTAATTAGCGTATCTATCACCTTGAACATTTATCATTTCTTTGCACTGAGAACATTAAAAAAACTTTCTTCTATTTTGAAATATATAATACATTATTGTTAACATTGCTATGCAACAGAACACAATCATAATCATACTGCTATGCAACAGAACACAAAAATTTATTCCTCCTATCTAACTATAACTTTGTACCCATTGAACAATCTCTTGGTCAATTTCCACCTCTCTCATATGCTCCAAGTCCTCTAGTAACCACTACTCTGCTCTCTACTTCCATAAAAACAACTTCTAAAATTTCACATGAGTGAAATAATGCAGTATTTATCTTTCTGTGTCTGGCTTATTTCACTTAACATAATGTCCTCCATAATGTCATCTGTGTTGCTTCAAATGATAGGATATTATCTCCATTTTGCAGATAAAGATACCAAGCTCAGAGAGATACGGCAACTTGCCCAAAGTCTCACCACTTGCCCAAGTCTCATTCAAGCTAAGACTCAAAACTTATCATGGCTGACTCTGTATCTATTACTCATCAACCACTGAGTTTCCCTCTCCTTTACCGCTTCCTTCTCTTCTTTCACAGCCCCAGGAGGGTTCAAGCAGCACTGATGTGTTTCCAAGACTCTTCCCAGTTCATTGGTCACAGTTTACAGTTCGCAGCACAGAAGGGAGCCCATGTGGGCTGTCAAAAGCAGCCCACAGCACTGTTGCCTCTTGCCAGTCCCAGTTGGTTAGACCCACATTCAGACACCATTTGGTGATTTGCTTTGAACTTATTTTCCTGGAGACAGATCAACTGAGGCAATGGTCTATATCTTTCTGCCAGTCAGGACCTCTGTTGTTGTTTATTTGATATGAAGAAAATCCTGCCCTCGTCCTCTCATTCAAAGACAACACAAAAAATATTTGCTCTTAAATTTGAAAGTGAATTCAGATTGATGTTTAGTATTAAGAACTTTATGGTGCTCCCAGCAAATAGACTATAAGCCACAGTCCAGCAGAACCCACCAGGACTGCCTAAATGTTTCTTTTTAAATGATCCTTGTTTCTCAACCCAAAGATAACACCACAAAATGATGAAGCAAATCTTTCAACCTTGGATTGCCTAGGAAATCCCAACCAAACTTTTGAAGAACACCCACTTTTCTAGCTATACTTATAATTACACAGTGTTGGGCAACTAACAAAACTCAACATAGCCCAGAAATCACAACATTATAATGAGGGAGGTTGCTTTTTACAACTATTTTATATCAGTCGTATGAACCTTCCTCTTTTAAACTTTTCCACATGTTTAAGTCCATTTTTCTTTTTTAAAAAATAAGTAGCTTTGTTACCCAGGACCCCAAAAGAAATAAACACTATACATGAATAACATTTGTAATGTTACTGAGCAGCGCCAGCCATTGAGGGAAAAAAGTTGGCTCAGATCAGCAAGTTTTCCTTCCTTCCAAAAATAAAAAAGGCAACAACATCAGCATAATTATCGTTTTGTTTTCCTTTTCTCTGTTAGCTTGTGGGTTTCTCTACAATAATGGTGGGCATAACCAGCATGACAGTGATATCATATAGAAGGAATCTTGAAAAGTAGCAGTATAAAACTCAATTAATTTGAGACTTCTTGTTAATTTTTTTTTCAATTCTCTCCTTAATTCAATATCAAAGATGGACCCATCCAAGGTTCCTGTCTCCTGGTTATTCAATCAAACACTTAATTTAGGGGTATTTTGCAAGATGGAATTAAAGTCTGAAGTCAGTTGGCTTAAAATATAGAGATTTTGGCCTGACTCAATTAGATGACCTCTTTAAAAGCAGAGAATTTTCTCTGGGTAGTGCCAGAAGGGAAGGTCAGAGAGATTTGAAGCACAAGACAAACTCAACATACCTTGATAGCTTTGAAGGTGGAGGCCACATACATGGGCCAAAGACAGCCAGTAAGGTAGAGGAGACCTCAGTCATACAATCATATGGAAACAAATTCTGTCAACAACCTGAAAGAGCTGGGAAGCATACTTTCCCACAAAGCCTCTGGACAGAAGCTTAGCCCAGCACAGCCAAAACATTAACTTTAGCCTTGTGTGACCCAGAGCAGAATAAACAGCCAAGTTCATCCAAACTTCTGATCTACAGAACTGTGAAAAAAATTAATTGGCGCTGTTTTAAACTACTAAATTAGCTATGGAACAATAGAAAAGTAGTATATCTAGTATGTGCATTACTCTGAGCTACAGGGTTCAAAAATGAAGTATCATAACTCAACAAGACTCATCATAACTGAGCAGAGTTTACCTTTCAGAATGTAAACTAAAAGTAGAGTAGTCCACCCTTATCCATGGAGTAAATTCCAACACTCCCAACAGATGCCTAAAACCTACCTTTCTATATATACTATGTTTCTTTGTGTAGATACATACCTATGATACAATTTAATTTATAACTTAGGCACAGTAAAAGTTTAACAACAATAACTAATTAAAAAGCCATTATAACAACATTATATAATTGTTATGTGAATGTGATCTCTCTCTTTCTCATGAAATATTTTATTGCATTTTCACCTTTCACTTTAAAAAAAAAAAGCACTCTATGGCTTCTCTTTGGCATATCCAAATTGCCAGCATCAATATTCTTGTGCTTTGGGGCCATTATTAAGTAAAATAATAAAGATTACTTAAACACAAGCACTGCAGTTGCAATACCACAACAGTCAATCTGATAACCAAGACGGCTATGATGTGACCAACAGGCAGATAATGAATACAGTGCAGATACATTAGACAAAGGGATGATTCATGTCTCAGGCAGAACAGAGCAGAATAGTGCAATATTTCATTACACAACTCAGAATGATATACAATTTATGAATTGTCTGTTTCTGGAATCTTCCACTTAATATTTTCAAACTTTAGTTGACTGAGGGTAATCAAAACTATGGAAAGTGAAACCAGGGATAAGGGGGCACTAACAGATGTCTTCCTTCCGCAAGGTAAGGATGCTGGGTGGGTGACCAAGATTATCTAGTACAGAAACTCTTAGCACAGACTGGCACAAGGTAGGCACTCAAATTTTGGCTGTAATGTTCATTATTTACACCTTATCTCACTTAATCCCCAACATAGTCCTAAAAGACACTTATTAGTATTATTAAAGCTATTAAAGATGTATAACCTAAGGTTCAATGAAGTGGGTATCCCCACTTCAGGACATACTCCTAATATGTAGCAGAACCAGAATTCAGCTTAGGGTCAAACTGATGCTAACTGTTGTACAAAAATCATTTTCTCTGCTGGAAAACTATAGCTCTACAGGTCTAATGCAAAATTTTCCAGCCTCTTTCAGCTAGGCTAAGTGCCTGTGACATAAATCTGGATGAAAATGAGGACTGCTAAGTGGGAGCATGTTGGTGATGAGAAACCATGCCATACACCCAGCCTCATCAGGAGAAGATAAGACTGGAACCGACTAAAAGGAGAAAACACAAACTTTGTGGGCACAGCTGACTTCCAAGTGAGCTTCCTTAGACTGTTTCCTTGAGCCGATCTTTGCACTTATGAAATAGAAAGTGCAAATGCTCATAATACTAGTTGTTTTCCTTCTGAGTGGCAATTCAAAATTCATCACCAAGCATAAAGCCATATGTACCTACTGAGTAAAAGGGATAAAGAAGGTCCACAGGTGACAACCATTAGAAATAATTTAAGGGTATTCAAAAATTCAAAACTCCTACCAGATTAAACCCCACAAAATCATCATTTTTCATAGGTTAAAAATTATCAAATATAAATGGTGTCATAGGTTTGTACTAAAATAATAATGGATTCTGACTAATTTTGTCAAGTCCATTATATTAATAAACTGATGGACTTGGTGAAATATTTACTTAGAACATGTATCAAGCCTTCAATTCTAGTCCTACAAACTTAATACCAAGTACTTTAATGAATTATCTCAAAAATGCCCTATGCATCTTTGATGGACCAACGCCTGAACAGGGAAAATCTGCCAAGTGTCTGTACCTCTGGCTGAAGAAAGAGCCCAGTAGCCCTGCCCACAGTGAACCAGTCCCTGAGACTCATACTTCTGGCCAGAGAAACAGCTAGGTGTCCCCACCCCTGATGAGCCAGTACCCAAGCTAGCTGACCCTCAGTGTCCCCACACCCCTGGCCACAAAACCAACCCAGAGACCCCACCTCTGCATGTATGCACATGCCCTTGGTTGAGAACAAGTTCAGTGACCCTACCCCTGGCAAAGCACTAGTACCACCACTAAAAATTCCTGCAGCCTAGGCCACTGAAGCACTCTCAAACACTGCTAGCATGGATTACAGCTAAAGATACTACACTACTATGTCCATCCAGAGCCAAAGCCAATGTACCTCACCCAGTCAACTCCCTGGGAACCAGCTACTGTAATAACTTTCCATACAAAAGTGACTCCATAAAATAGGAAGTGGTGACTATTCCACCAGATATGCAGATATCACACAGAGACAGAAAAAAAACCATGAAAAAGCAAGATAATATGATATCTGAAAAGAATATAATTGTTCAGAAATTGATTCAAAGGAAAAGAAAATTTACAGAATGTCAGAAAAGAAACACAAAAATAATGACCTTAAGAAAATTCAGCAAGATACCAGAGAATCAGATAGAAAGTTTTTAAAAGTCAGGAAAACAATTCATGATCTGAGGGAGAAGTTCAACAATGAGAGAGATATCATTAAAAAGAACCAAGTAGAAATCTTGAAACTGAAGAATTCAAGAATAAAATAAAATATTTATAATCAAGTGCTTCAACAGATCAAGCAGAAAAAAGCATTTGTGAATGTGAAGACAGATCTCTTGAAATAATCCAGGCAGGCCAGAGAAGGAGGAGGAAGAAGGAAGAAGGAAAGAGAAAGGCAGAAAGAAAAATTAAACAGAATGAAGAAAATCTATAGAACAGAGCAAACAAATGTTCACAATATGGAAGCTCAAGAAGAAGAGATGGGGAAAGGCATAAAAAATCTTTTGAATAAAATAATAATTGAAAACTTACTGAGTTTTGGGAGATATATAAACATCCAGATGCAGGTAGTTTAAAAATTCCCAAATAAATTCAACCAAAAAGTCCTTTCTGAGGCACATTATAGTCAAATTGTCAAAAGTCAAAAACAAAGAAAAAAATTTTAAAACAGCAAGAGACAAGCATCAAGTCACACATAAGGAAATTTTCATTAGCCTAACAACAGATTTCTTAGCAGAAACCTCACAAGCCAGGAAAGAATGGAATGATATATTCAGAGTGCTGGGGAAAAAATAAAACTGGCAGTCAAGAATGGCAAACCCAGCATATATAACCTTTACAAATGAAAGATAAATAGTCTATCTCAGACGAGCAAAAACAGTAGTTCTCTAGTGTCAATTCTAACAGTGCTATGAATCTGCACGTACCCTCTACCAAATCTACCACTAGACCAGTTTACAAAAAACTGCTTAAGGCAGTGTTCCATTTGAAAGTAAAATGTCAATAATTACCATAAAGGAAACACATAAAACTATAAAAATCACTGGTAGAGTAGATATACAGAGGAGAAGGAGAAAGGAATCATGTTATCACATAGAAAACTACCAAACGTCAATGATAAATGACAGGAAGAAAGAAACAAAGGATATAAAAATTAATTTTAAAAAATTAACAAAATGAAAGAAATAAGACCTAACCTATCAATAATAACCTTGAATGTGAATGAATTAAATCTCCCAATTAAAACATATATACTGGCTGAATAAATTAAAAAACAAAACAAAGCCCAAGCATATGCTGCCTATAAGAAATGCACTTTATCTGTAAAGACAAACATAGGCTAAAAGTGAAGGGCTAGAAAAAGATATTCTATACAAATAGAAACTAAAAACGAGCAGGAGTGCCTATGATTATATCAGGTAAAAGAGACATCTAAGACAAAAGCTGTAAAAGGAGACAAAGGAGGTCATTATATAATAATAAAGGGATAAGTTCAGTAAGATGTTATAACAATTGCAAATTATACACACTCCAAACAAAATGTCTATATATATACATAAAAATGCCCATACAAATATATATATATATATATATAAAACAAATGTTATCAAATCTAAAAGGAGAGATGGAGTCCATTACAATAATAAATGTTATCAGATCTAAAAGGAGAGATGGAGTTCAATACAATAATAATTTGGGACTTCAAAACTCCACTCTCAGCATAGGCAAATCATCTAGACAGAAAAGCAACAAAGAAACACTGACTTTGAACTACACTATAGACCAAATGAACCTACTGACATTTACAGAACATTTCATCTAACAGCTGCAGAATACACATTCTTTTCATCAGCACATAAAACATTCACCAGGACTGACCATACAACAACCATCTTTAAAATGTTCAACATTACTAATCATCAGGGAAATCTAAATCAAAATCACAATGAGATATCATCTCACCACAGTTAGAATGACTATCATGTCAAAGACAAAAAAATAACAAATGCCAGTGAGGATGTGGAGAAAGGGTAACTCTTATACACTGTTGGTGGGAATGTAAATTATTACAGCCATTATGGAGAACAGCATGGAGTTTCTTCTTAAAAAAAAATTCAGAATGGAACTACCATATGATCCAGCAATTCCACTATCCGGCATGTATCCAAAAGAAAGGAAACGAATATGTGGAAGAAATATCTACACTCACATGCTTATTAATTTCTATTCACAACAGCCAAGATATTATCCTATATAAATCTAAGTGTTCATCAACAGAAAAATGGATAAAGAAAGTGCTGTATATATACACAATAAAATATTAGTCAACCTTTAAAAAGAATGAAATCTTGTTCTTTGCAGCAACATAAATGAATATGGAGGACATTAAGTTAAGTGAAATAAGCCAGGCACAGAAAGATAAATACTGCATGTTCTCATTCATGTAAAGATAAATGTTGCGTGTTCTCATTCATATGTGGAAGTTAAATAAGTTGATCTCATATAAGTAATGAGTAGAATAATGGTTACTAGAGATAGGGAAAGAGGAGGTCTGCTCTCCTCTGGTTAATGGGCACAAAAGTACAGTTAGACAGAAGAATAAACTCTAGAGTTCTATAAGCACTTATAGCTTGACTATAAACAATAACAATTTACTGTATATTTATAAATGATAAATATTTGAAGTAATGGGTTTTCCAATTACCGTGATTTGATCATTACACATTTTATACATATACCAAATTATCAGACTGAGACCTATAAATACGTACAATTATTATGTCAATTAATAATAATAATTTTTAAATTCCCTGTGCAAAGCTATAATAACAGAAAGTGGATCAGTGGTTGCCAGGAGTAAGGGAGAAAGTTGAGAAGACTCACTACAAAGGAATATAAGATACTTTTGGGGGCAAAGGAAATGTTCTATGTAATTATTGTGGTAGTGGCTACACAAATGACTTGTACACTTAAAATTAATGGTTTTATTTATGTAATTTATACCTCACTAAAGCTGGATCCTCAATAATTAAAATGTATTATCTGTCTAAACCAGAAATGGAAAAAATTAAATTTAAAAAGAAACATCTTAAGAATTAGTGTTTTACTGATGAAGAAATGAAAGCACACATGACTACTTAGCCAAGATTTGGTAGAGGGTACGTGCAGATTCATAGCACTGTTAGAATTGACACTAGAGACCTACTAGTTCAACTCTTCCACTTACCAATTTAGGACATCTGTCTGTGCTAGCTTTGCTAGCTTACCCAGTAGGTTCTGTCTTTCTTTTGCTTTGGGTAGGACTGATTGCACCTCTGGATCCAGAAGAGAACATGTGTCTCACACATAAACCACACAGTAAAATCCATCCCTCCAAAATGTGGAGATAGGTATTTTGCACAGTTGGAGCTACTAACTGTAGGGCCCAGGACTTTTGCGCAAGTCTAATCAAAACGGATGTCCTTTTCTTGGGATATAAGCAGTTGAAGAACAGGTAGAGATAATCATGTGGGCATAACTTACCTAAACGTGAAGATAACAGAGGAAAAAAGAATGGAGAGAGAGTAAGAAAGAGAGAACAAAGCATTATTTCAGTCCCTGGATCAGGCCACACTAAAATCTGAACTACTTATGAAAATATCAGTAATGAGAGTCAACTAGGGCTTGCTGTGTCTAAGCTAGTTTGAGTTGTATTTTTGTCATTTGCAATAAAAAAAATCCAGTTTGTATAAATGTGGAAACAAAGTTCTGAGAGGAACAGTACCGTAGAACAAATTGTGTACCCCTAAGAGATATATTGAAGTCCTAACCTCAGGTACCTGTGATTGTGACCTTATTTGGAAATCGGGTCTTGGCAGGTGTAAAAAGTCAAATTATTATAAAGTCATACTGGATTATTTAAGGTGGGTCTTAAATCCAATAAGACTACTATCCTTATAAGAAAAGAGGAAGATACAGAGATATAGAAAATAAAGGAAAGATGACCTGTGAAGTGGGAGGCAGAAACTGGAGTGATATAGCTATAAGCCAAGGTATGCCAAGGACAACCAGCAACACCAGAAGCTAGAAGAAGCAAGAAAGAATTCCTCTGTAGAGGCTTCAGAGGAAGCATGACCATGCTGACATCTAAATTTTAGATTTCTAGCCTCTAGAACCATGAGATGATAAGTCCCTGCCATGCCAAGACACCAGCTTATGGTAATAACTCTAGGAAATGGACACAGATTTTGGTACTAGAAGTGGAGTGCTGCTGTAACAAATACCTAAAGATGTGGCAGTGGCTTTGGAATTGGGCAATAGAAGAATTTTGAGATACGTGACAGGAAAACCCAAGCACACCTTGAAGAGACTATTGGTAGAAATACAGACATTAAAAACAATTCTATAGCAAAATGGATAAAATATCACCAGGCAACAATATACTGCCTTCAAGAGACCCATCTCACTACAAAGGACATGCACAGACTCAAAGTAAGAGGATGGGAAACAAATTTCCAGGCGAATGGAACACAAAAGAAAGGAGGAGTCACGATCATAATTTCAGACAAAATACTATTTAAGCTATCAAAAAATTTAAAAAGATACAGAGGGCCACTTACATAATGATAAAAGGCTCACTCCATCAACAAAAAATACCTATCCTAAATATATATGCACCTAACATAGGTGCACCAACTTTTACAAAGCAACTCCTAGGAAAACTGAAGAAAGATATTGATTCTAACACCATCATAACTGGGGACTTTAATACCACACTCACAACCCTTGACAGATCATCGGGACAAAAAATCAGCAATGAGATTCGGAACCTCAATGTGACCCTGGACCAAATACTTAATTGATACCTACAGAACACTTCATCCAAAGACCAGAGTATACACATTCTACTCATCACCACACAGGATGTATTCCAAGATCGACCACATTATCAGCCATAAATCAAGCATAACCAAATTTCAAAAGACTGAAATTCTACCATGCACCTTCTCGGACCACAGTGGAATAAAAATGAACATTGGCACCAACAAGGTCCCCCCAAAACCCACAAAGACATGGACACTAAACAGCATGATGCAAAACAACTCCTGGATCAATGATGAAATCAAAACAAAGATCAAAAGATACCCGGAAACAAATGAAAATGAAGAAACATCTTACCAAAATCTCTTGGACACCTTAAAGCTGTAGTAAGAGGGGAATTTTTATCCCTACAAACACACATGAAGAAAATGGAAGGAGCACAAATTAATAGTCTAACAAGCCACCTAAGGAAGCTGGAAAAGCAAGATCACAAAAACCCCAATTTCAGCAGAAGAATCCAGATTACCAAAAATAAAAGCCTAAATCCAGGACATAGAAGACAAAAAGACAATACAAAAAAATCAATGAAACAAAAAGCTGGTTCTTCGAAAGGATAAACAAGATCGACGGTCCCCTAGCTAGACTGACCAAGAAAAAGAAAAAACCCAAATAAGCACAATCAGAAACACAAAAGATGAAGTCACATTTGACTCTGAAGAAATACAAAAGATCATCAGAGACTACTATGTACACTTGTATGGAAACAAACTTGAAACCTCAAGGAAATGGAAGACTTTCTGTCATCACACAACCTGCCTAGGTTGAAACAAGAAGAAATTGAGACCCTAAATAGACCAATAACAATCATGGAAATTGACTATGTAATAAGGAAACTACCTACAAAAAAAAGCCCCGGACCAGATTGCTTTCCAGCAGAATTCTACAAGACATTTAAGGAGGACTGATTCCAATCCTACTGAAGCTATTTCAGGCGATTGAGAAAGATGGAACCCTCCCCAAATCATTTTATGAAGCTAACATCACATTGATACCCAAGCCAGGTAAAGATCCAACAAAAAAAGAGAACTACAGGCCAATATCTTTGATGAATATAGACGCTAAAATTCTCAACAAGATTCTAGCAAACCGGATTCAACAACACATCTCAAAAATCATTCATTATGACCAAGTATGATTCATCCCTGTGACGCAAGGCTGGGTTCAACATTCGTAAAACAA
>NW_007261142.1:0-10588 GCF_000164805.1 Carlito syrichta
TACATTCCACTACATTCCATTCCATTCCTTTGTTCAACTTTCCTTTCATTTCTATTCCATACCTCTTCTTTCCATTCCATTTCGTGTCATTCCACTTCAGTCCATTCCTCTCCATTCCAGGTCAATCCTCTCCATTCCATTCTTTTCAATTACATTCCAATTCATTCTAATCTTCTCCATTCCATTCCATTTTATTCCATTTTTGTCAATTCCATTCTATTGAATTCCATTCTTCTCCATTCCTTTCCATTTCTTTCCATTCCATTGCATTCCTTTGCTCTCCATTGCCTTTTATTCCATTCCACTTTTCTCCATTCCTGTTCTCTTTATTAAATTCCGTATCTCTCCTTTCCATTCCAGTCTTCTGCATTCCATTTCCTTCTTTTCTCTCCATTACAATCCTTTCCATTCCATTCCTCTAAATTCCATTCTATCTTTTTCAATTCCTTTCCAATCCTAACCATTGGATTCCTCTGTGTTCCATTCCTCTCTATTTCATTTCATTCCCTTCCATTCCATTACTTTCTAATCCAGTACATAGCACTACATTCCATTTCATTCCACTGAGTCCAATACACTCCACTGCATTCCTTTCCTCTCCATTTCATTGCATTTCATTCCTTTGCATTCCAAACGACACCATATCATTCCTCTACATTCCATTCCATTCAATTCCTTTACTCTCCATTATGTCTATTAATTTCCTTTCCTCTCCATTCCTCTCCATGCCATTCCATTCATCTCCATTCCATTCCATTCCAATCCACTTCTTTCCAACCATTCCTCAAATCCCATTACTTTCCGTTCCTCTCCATTCCATTCCATGCTTCTCCATTCCATTCCATATCATTCCTTTTCATCCCATTCCTCTAAATTTCATTCCTATAAATTCCATTCAATCTTTTTCCATTCCTTGCCTTTCGATTCCTCTACATTACCTTCTATTCCTCTCCATTCAATTCCTCTCCATTGCATTCCAATCCACAACATAACTCTCCGTTCCATATCTCTCTATTCCATTCCTTTCCGATGCAATCCATTTCTCTCCGTTCCATTCAATTCTTTTTCATTCCACTCCATTTTACTCCATTTGATTCTTCTCCATTCCAATCCACACCATACCATTCCACTCCACTCCATTTCATGCCAATTCATTCCTCTCCATTCCATTCCTATCCATTCCATTTCTGTCCATTCTCTTTCTATCTTACAGTCCATTCCATTCAATTTCATTAGTGTCCATTCTGTCCCATTCCATTCCATTCCTCTCCATGTATTTCCATCTATTCTGCTCCTTTTCATTTCTCTCTATTTCATTCTTGTCCATTTCATTCCATTTTACTCCATTCCATACCATTCCTTTCATATTCACTCCATTGCATTCCATTCCATTCCTCTCCATTCCAATCCAGTCTACTCCATTCCTTTCCACTCCTTTCCTCTCCATTCAAATCCAGTCCTATACATTCCTCTCCATTCCAATCCTCTCCATTCTATTCCCCTCCATTCCAGTCATTCAATCCATTTCTCTCCATTCCATTCCTCTTCATTTCAGTCAATTCCATTTCTATCCTTTCCATTCAGTTAAATTCCTTTCCTCTCCATTCCTATCCATTCCATTCCATTCCTCTCCATTGCATTCTATTCCGAACCTCTTCTCTCCATTCCATTCTTCTCCATTCCACTCCACTCCATTTCTCTGCACTTCATTCCATTGTATTCCTTTCCACTCTATTCCTCTCCATTCCATTACATATTTTTCCATTCCATTCCTTTCCTATCCATTCAGTTCCTCTCCAATCTGTTTCTCATTATTCCATTCCACTCCTCTGCATTTCAATCCATTCCTTTCCTTTCCAATCTATTCCTCTCCATTAAATTCCTCTAAATTCCTTTTGGTCTTTTTCAACTCTTTCCATTTCTTACCATTCGATTCCTCTACATTCCATTCCATTTCTCTCAATTGCTTTCTTCTCCAATGCAAACATCCCATTTTTCCTTTCCTTTCCATTCCTCTCCCTTCCAATGCTTTCCATTCCATTGCATTCCATTGCTTTGCATTCCATTACTCTCCGTATTACTCTACTCCACTACTTCAGTACCTCTCCATTCCCTTCCTTTCCATTCACTTCCATTCCTTTTCATTCTTCTCCCTTCCCTTCATTTCATTACACTCCAGTGCATTCATTTCCATTCCTTTCCACTCCATTCCATTCCATTCCTCTCATTCCACTTTATTCCATTCCCTTCCTCCTCATTCCATTCCTTTCCTTTCCATTTTATTCCATTTCTCTTTTATCCATCCAATTCGTCTCCACTCCATTCTGTTCTATTCCTTTCCATTCCATTTGACTCTTTTCCATTCCGCTCCATTCCATTGCACTCAATTCAATTCAACACCATTCCATTCTTCTCCATTCCATTTCATTCCTCCCCACTCGATTCCATACCACTCCATTCCATTCCTCTCCATTCCATTCTATTCCTTTCCACTCTTTTCCTCTCCATTCAATTCCTGTCCAATCCATTTCTCTCTATTTATTCCTCTCCATTCTATTCCTCCTCATTTCATTCCATTTCATCCTTTCCTTTCCTTTCTATTTCACTCCATTCCATTCGATTTTTTTCAATTCCATTTCATTACCCTGTATTGTATTCCTCTATATTCCATTCCATCTTTTTCCATTCCTTTCTATTACTTACCATTAGATTCCTCTACATTCGCTTTCTAGCCATACAATTCCTGTCCATTCCATTCCAATCCTTTCCATTTCTCTACATTCCATTCCTCTCCATTCCATTCCATTACTCTTCATTACCTTCCATTCAATTCCTCTACCTTATATTTCACTACATTTCATTCTATTCCATTGCATTCTATTCCATTCCTTTCCATTTTATTTAATTCCTCTCCATTCCATTTCTCTCCATTCCATTCAATTCCACTCCATTGAAATCCTTTCCTCTACATTCCATTCCATTCCATTCCATCCCATCCCATTGCATTCTGTTCCGTTCCATTCCTCTCCATTCCATTCTTTGGCATTCCATTCAATTCCTCTACATTCCATTCCATTCCTTCCCATTCCAATCCTTTCCTTTCCTTTCCATTTCAATCCTTTTTTATTCCATTTCATTACACTCAATTCCATTCCTCTCTATTCCTTTTCCCTCCATTCCATTTCTCTTCATTTTTCTCAATTCCATTCCTCTACATTCCCTTTCACTACATTTCATTCCATTCCATTCAGTTCTATTCCATTCCATTCCCTTCCCTTTAAATCCTCTCCATTCCATTGCTCTACATTCCAATCCATTTCACTCCACTGCAACCCATTCCTCTCCATTCCAATCCGTTCCATTCCATTATACTCCATTCCATTTCTCTCTATTCGTTTCCTTTCCATTCCACTCCACTCCCCTTCTTTTCTTTCCATGCCTTTCTCCTCCATTCCATTCCATTCTATTCCTTTATACTCCATTACTCTCCATTCTATTGCTCTCTATTCTATTCCTCTCCATTCCATTACTCTCCATTCTATTCCAAATCCATTCCATTACAGGCCATTCCTCTCCATTTTTTCCATACCATTTTACTCTATTCCATTCCTCCCCATTCCATTTCTGTCCATTCCATTCCATTCCATTCCATTTCTTTCATTAACTTTCCTTTCTTTTCTTTTCTATTCCTCTATATTCCAATCCTCTCCATTCCATTTCATGCCATACCACATCATTCTATTCTTCACCATTATATTCCAATTCATTGCATTCCTCTCCAATTCTTTCCACTCCATTTTGCTCAATGTATCTCTATTCCATTCGATTAAATTCCTTTCCACACCATTCCTCTCCATTACATTCCATTCCTCTCCATTCCATTCCATTGTATTTCTTTCTATTGTATTCCATTCCATTCCATTCTTCTCCATTCACTTCCTCTTCATTGCATTCCTTTTCTTTTCATTCCATTCCACTCTTCTGCTTTCCATTCTCTTCGTTTTCTCTCCTTTCATTCATTTTCATTCCATACTTGTAAATTCCATTCCATGTTTTTAAATTCCTTTCCATTCATTACCTTTGGATTCCTCTGCATTCCATTCAATTCCACTCCATATCATTGCTCTCCATTCCATTCCTCTCCATTCCAGTCAATTCTACTCCATTCCATTCCATTCCTATCCATTCAATTCTTCTCCAATCCATTCCTCTTCATCCCATTGCACTCCATTCCATTCCATTCCTCTCCTTTGCTCTGCAATCAATTCCTTTCAATTCCATTCCGTTTCACTCCATTTCATCCATCTTCATTCCTTTGCATTCCATTCCATTCCTCTCACTTCCATTCCCTTCTATTCCTTTCCAATTCTTTCCTCTTCATTCAATTCCTGTGCAAACCATTCCTCTCCATTTATACATTTCCATTCCATTCCTCCTTATTCCATTCTATTTTTCCTTTCCTTTCCTCTCCATTTCACTCCATTCCATTCTATTTCTCTCAATTCCATTTTATCCCATTTTATTTCCCTCCATCGCATTCCTCTATACTCCATTCCATCTCTTTCCATTCCTTTCAATTCCTTTCCATTCGTTTCTTTTACATTCGCTTCCTATCCATACAATTCCTGTCCATTCCATTCCAATTCTTTCCATTTCTCTTGATTCCATTCCTCTCCATTCCATTCTATTCCATTCCATTACTATTCACTTCCCTCCATTTAATTCCACTACCCTATATTTCCCTACATTTCATTCCATTCCTTTGCATTCTATTCCATTCCTTTCCATTTTATTTAATTCCTCTCCATTCCATTCCTCTCCATTTTATTCCATTCCACTACATTGCAATCCATTCCTCTCCATTCCATTCCATTACATACAATATCATTCCATTCCCTTCCATTCCTCTCCATTCCATTCCTCAGCATTCAATTCCATTACTCTGCATTCCATTCCATTACTTTCCATTCCATTCCTTTCCGTTCCTTTCCATTTCTCTTCCTTCCTTTTCATTTCATTACACTCAATTCCATTCCTCTCCATTTCCTTCCCTTCCATTCCATTCCATTCCATTCCATTTCATTCCATTCCATTCTTCTTCATTTCCCTCCATTCTATTCCTCTACATTCCATTTCACTTCATTTCATTCCATTCCATTCAGTTCTATCCTATTCCATTCCCTTCCCTTTAATTCCTCTCCATTTCATTCCTCTACATTCCAATCAATTCCTCTCCATTCCATTCCATTTTACTGCATTCCATTTCTCTCCTTTCCTTTCCTCTCCATTCCACTCCACTCCCCTTCTTTCCTTTCCATTCCTTTCTTCTCCATTCCATTCCATTCCAATACATTCCTTTCATTAACTTTCCTTTCTTTTCTCTTCCATTCCTCTATATTCCATTCTTCTCCATTCCATTCCATGCCAAACCACATCATTCCATTTCTTCACCATTATGTTCCAATCCATTTCATTCCTCTTCAATACTTTCCACTCCATTTTATTCCATTTCTCTTTATTCCATTCGATTCAATTCCATTCCTCACCATTCCTCTCCATTACATTCCATTCCTCTCCATTCCATTACATTCCACTTCTCTCTATTGCATTCCATTTATTCCATTCTTCTCCATTCATTTCCTCTTCATTACATTCCATTACTTTCCATTCCATTCCACTCTTCTGCGTTTGATTCCCTTCGTTTTCTCTCAATTTCATTCATTTTCATTCCATTCTTATAAATTCCTTCCCATGTTTTTAAATTCTTTCCATTCATTACCTTTGGATTCCACTACATTCCAATTCATTCCTCTACATTCTACTCCATTTCATTCCATTCCATTCCTATCCATTCAATTCCTCTCCAATTCATTCCTCTTCATTCCATTCCTCTCCGTTCCATTCTATTCCTTTCCTTTGCTGTGCAATCAATTTATTTCTATTCCATTCCTCTCCATTCCATTTCACTCCATTCCATCCATCTTCATTCCATTGCATTCTATTCCATCCCATTCCTCTCCCTTTCCTTCCTTTGTATTCCTTTCCACTCCTTTCCTCTTCGTTCAATTCCAATCCATTCAATCCCTCTCCATTATTTTCTTCTTACATTCCATTCCATTCCATTCTTCTTCCTTTCCCTTCATTCCATTTTTCTACATTCCATTTCACTACATTCATTCCATTTCTTTCAGTTCTTCTCTATTCCATTCCCTTCCCTTTAATTCAATTCCTCTCCATTCCTCTCCATTCCAATCTATTCCACTCCATTGAAATTCATTCCTCTGGATTCATTCCATTCCATTCCATTTTACTCCATTCCATTTCTCTCCATTCCATTCCTCTCCATTCCATTCAACTCAACTCCTTTCTTTTCCATTCCTTTCTTTCCATTCCATAACATTCTATTCCTTTCTACTCCTTTCCTCTCTATACTATTCCTCTCCATTCTATTCCTCTCTATTCCATAACTCTCTACTCTATTTCCATTCCATTCCATACACAGCCATTCCATTCCATGCCATTTCTCTCCATTTCTTTCTATTCGATTTTGCCTGATTCCATTCCTCCCCATTTCATTTCTCTCCATTCCATTCCATTCCATTCCACTACATTTCATTCCATTCCTTTCTTTAACTTTCCTTTCTTTTCTATTCCATTCCTCTCTCTTCCATTCCTCTGCATTCCATTCCATTCCATGCCATGCCTTTCCACTTCATTCCATTCTTCTCTATTACGTTCTTCTCCATTCCATTTCTCTCCATTTCAATGCATTCCACTATACTACATTTCATTACCTTCCTCAGCATTCCATTTCGTTCCTTTCGATTCCATTCCACTCGATACCATTCCATTCCAATCGGTTCCATTCCTCTCCATTGCATTCCATTCCATTTCTTTCCATTCCATTCCATTCCAATCCTCTCCATCGCATTCTATTCCATTCAACTCTTTTCCTTTCATTTCCTCCTTATTACATACCATATCTCTCCATTCCTTTCCACTCTTCTGCGTTCCATTACTTTTGTCTCCATTACATTCGTTTCCATTCCATTCCTCTAAATTACATTCCATCTTTTTCAATTCCTTACCATTGGATTCCTCTACATTTGATTTCATTCCACTCCTTTCCATTCCTCTCCATTCCATTCCTAACCATTCCATTCCATTCGCCTCCACAGCAATCCATTCCAATTCACTACTCTCCATTCCACTGTTCTCCATTCCATTGCAATACTCTCCATTCCTTTTCATTATTCTCTCTATTCAAATCCATTCCATTCCTCTTCATCACTTTACTCTCCAATCCTTTGCTCTAAATTCAAATACATATCATTACATATCTTTAATCTCAATTCATTCCTGTCTATTCCATTCCACGCCATTCCCCTCCATTCCACTTTTCTCGATACCATTCCATTCCATTGCATTCCTTTTTTTCCATTCCTCTCCATTCCATCCCATTCCATTCCATTGTTCTCCATTGTGTTCCATTCCATTCCTCTCTTTTCCATTCACTTCCTCTCCTTTACATTCCATATCTCTCCATTCCATTCCATTCTTC
This sequence comes from Carlito syrichta, assembly GCF_000164805.1. Taxonomy (NCBI): domain Eukaryota; kingdom Metazoa; phylum Chordata; class Mammalia; order Primates; family Tarsiidae; genus Carlito; species Carlito syrichta. The sequence goes on from NW_007261142.1 coordinate 7,562, forward strand.
TGGATTTCATTCCATTCCTTTTCTCTCCGTTATATTCGTTTCCATTCCATTCCTCTATTCCATTCAATCTCTTTCAATTATTTCTGCTCCTTACCATTGATTCATCTACATTTGATTCCATTCCACTCCTTTCCATTCCTAACCATTCCATTCTATTCCACTCCATTCCATTCCATTCCTCTCTATTCCATTCCATTGTATACCTTCCCACTCCATTCCTCTCCATTCATTTCCCTTCCATTCCATTCCTATCCATTCAATTCCTCTCCATTCCATTAATCTCCATTTCATTGCTCTTCATTCCATTGCACTCCATTCCATTCCAATCCTCTTCATTACTCTCCAATCAATTCCATTGCATTCCAATAGTCTCCATTGCATTTCTCTCCATTCCATCTCTCTCCTTTCCATTCTTTTTCATTCAATTGCCTTCCATCACATTCCCTTTCATTCCACTCCTCCCCATTTAATTCCTCTCTATTCCATTTCTTTCCATTCCAATCCATTGCACTCTATTCCATTACTTTCCTCTTCATTCCATTCCATTCCTTTCCATTCCATTGCTCCCAATACTGTTCCATTCCATTTCATTCCTCTCAATTCCATTCCATTCCTCTCAATTCCTTTCCATTCCATTGTTTTCCATAACTCAACCTTCCATTCCATTCCACTACACACCATGCCATTCCTTTCCATTCAATTCCATTTCATTCCGGTCCTCAATTCCATGTTATTCCATTCAATTTTACTCCATTCTATTTATCTCCATTCCATTTCATTTGGATCTTCTCCAACCCATCCCTTCCTTTCCATTCCATTCTATTCTGTTTTATTCCATTCCGTTCCACTCCATTCCACTCCAATTTTTTCCTTTCCATTCCTTTCTAATCCATACCATTCGTTTCCATCACATCCCACGCCATTCCACTGCATTCCATTCTTCTCCGTACCATTGCATTCCTCTCCATTCAATTGCATTCTCCTCCATTTCATTCCATTCTAATCCACTCCATTCCATTCCTCTCCATTCCATTTCTCTCCATTTACATTCCATTCCATTAAATTCAATTTACTCCATTCCATTCTATTAAATTCCATTCCTCTGCATTACCTCCCATTCCATTCATCTCCATTCTATTCCATTCTCCTCCACTGCATTCCATTTCAATTCACTCATCTCCATTCCATTCTTTTCCATTCCGTTGCATTACTCTCCAATCCATTTCATTCATCTCCATTCCCTTCCATTCCATTCATCTCCATCACATTCTTCTCCATTCCATTGTTCTAAGTTCCATTCCTTCTCTTTACATTCCTTTACTCTCCATTCCATTCCTCTCTAGTCCATTCAATGCCATTACACTCCTTTCCATTCGTCTGCATTCCATTCCATTCCTTTCCTTTACTCTCCATTCCATTATATTCCACTCCATTCCTTTCTACTCTATTCCATACCTCTCCATTCCATTACTTTCCAGTCCATTTTATTTAATATCTCTCCATTTCATTGAATTAAGTTCCATTCCTCTCTATTCCATTCCATTCCTTTCCAGTCCATTACATCCCATTGCTTTTCATTGCATTCCATTTCATTCCAATCCTCTCCAGTCCCTTCCTCTGCATTACACTCTATTTCTCATTATTCCATTTCATGTCTCTGCATTGAATTCCATTCCTTTTCTTTCCACTCCATAACTCTCCATTTAATTCCATTCCTCCCCATTAAATTTTATTCAATTCCACTCATTACTTTTTATTCTAATCCCTTCATCTCCATTCCATTTCTTTCCTTTTCATTTTATTCTGTTCCTCTCCATTCAATTCCATTTCATTCCTTTCCCTTTAAATCCTCTCCATTCCATTCCTCTCGATTCAATTCCATTCCACTTTATTACATTCCATTACATTCCATCCATTCCATTTTACTCTACTTCATGCCTCTCCATTCTATACCACTGCAATCCATTCCACTCCACTCCTTTCCTTTATATTTCATTGCATTCTATTCCTTTCTACTCCAATCTTCTCTATTCTATTCATCTCCATTCCATTCCCAGCCATTCCATTCGATACCAATCCTCTCCAATCCTTTCCATTCCATTCCTCTCCTATTCATTACATTCCATTGCATTCCATTCCATTCCTCTATTACATTCCATTGCTCTATATTCCAACCCATTTTAAAAATTCCTTTCCATTTCTTACATTTGGATTCCTCTCCATTCCATTCCATTCCACTCCATTCCATTCCTCTCCATTCCATTCCACTCTACTATTCCCTTTCCATTCCTTTATTCTTCATTTCATTCCATTGTATTCTTTTCTACTACAATCCATTCAATTCCATTCCTCTCCGTTCTATTCCTCTCCCTTTCATTGTTTTCCATTCTATTCTTCTCAATTCCAATCCATTCCCAGGCATTCCATTCCATGGTATTCCTCTCCATTCCTTTCCATTCCATTCCTCTTCATTATAATCCATTTCTTTCCATTCCTTTCCACTCTTCTGCATTCCATTGCCTTTCTTTTCTCTCCATTTCTTTTGTTTCCATTCCATTTCTTTATATTTCATCTTTTTAAATTCCTTTCCATTCCTTACCTTTGGATTCCTGTCCATTCCATTCCATTCCCTTCCATTCCATTCCTCTCCATTCCATTCCAATCCACTAGATTCCATTCCATTCTGTTCCTCTCCATCACATTCCATTGTATTCCTTCCCACTCAATTCCTTTCCTTTCCATTCCATTCCATTCCATTCTAATCCTATGCATTCAATTCCTCTCTATTCCATTACTCTCCATTCCATTTGTCTTTACTCCACTGCACTCCATTCCATTCCATTCGTCTCCATTGCTCTCCAAGCAATTTCCTTCTATTCCATTCTTCACCATTCTATTCACTCCATTCCATTCCTCTCCATTCCATTAATCTTCATTTGATTGCATTCCAATCCGTTCCTCTGCATTCTTTCCCTTCTATTCCTTCCCACTCCTTTCTTCTCCATTCAATTTGAATCCTTTCCATTC
>NW_007261143.1:0-10445 GCF_000164805.1 Carlito syrichta
TGGAGAAGGGTACAAGGGCCTTGATGACAAGGAGGAGGAGCCTTGGGAGGCAACCAAGGGTATTGATGACCTGGAGGAGGAGCTTGGTGAGGCAGACAAGTGCATTGATGACGAGGAGGAGGAGCCTGGTGAGGCAAACAAGGGCATTGATTACAAGGAAGAGGGTCCTGGAGAGATGACCAAGGGTGTTGATGACAAGAAGGAGGAGCATGAAGAGGAGGACAAGGGAATTAATGACAAGGAGGAGGAGCCTGGCAAGGTTGAGCAGGGCATTGATGACCAGGAGGAGGAGCCTGGTGAGGCAGCCGAGGGCGTTGCAACAAGGAGGAGGAGCCTGCAGAGGAGGACAAGGGCATTGATGACAAGGAAGAGGAGTCTGGCGAGGCAAACAAGGGCATTGATGACAAGAACAAGGAGCCTGGAGAGGAGAACAAGGGCATTGATGACAAGGAGGAGGAGCCTGGCGAGGCTGACCAGGACACTGATAACCAGGAGGAGGAGCCTGGCGAGACAGACAAGTGCATTGATGATAAGGAGGAGGAGACTGTAGAGGTGGACAAGGGTCTTGATGTTAAGGAGGAGCCTGGCGAGGAGGACAAGGGCATTGATGATGATGAGGAGGAGCCTGGAGAGGCACCCGAGGGTGTTGATGACCTGAAGGGGGAGCCTGGAGAGGAGGAAAAGGGCATTGAAGAGAAGGAGGAGGAGACCAGAGAGGCAGACAAGGGTCTTGATGACAAGGAGGAGGAGGCAGGAGAGGCAGCCGAGAGCATTGATGAAAAGGAGGAAGAGCCTGGAGAGGATCACCAGGATGTGGATGACAATGAGGAAGAGAAACATGGAGAGGAAGACAAAGAGAAGGGTGAGCATCCTCCTCAGTCTAGTCGGATCACCCCAGAGAACTGGGACTGCAAAGAGGCTATAGTGAGCCACATCCCCTGCCTCTCTCTGGGGCCCCCTGGACACCCTGATCCTCTTGGCTTTTCTTCCTCTAATTCTCTCAAACCTCAACCCCCTTCCAGAGCCAGTGTCAGACACTGCTGCCCCTGTGAGCAACAGGTGCCCCCAGGAGGCCCAAGAGAAGGGACCCTTTCTATCTGCCTGGTCATTGTCCATTCTGTGACTTTCCCCCACAAATATGCATCCCTGTTTGCCTGCAGGGGGCCTCCTTGACTGTGGTACTAACTGGTACTGATAAGGAGCAGACATGGCTGCTATGGGAGCTGGAGGAGCCGAGAAGGTGCTGCCCCTGCCTGGCCATGCTGGCAGCCCCAGCCCTGAAAGCGCCAGAGGAGGTGGCCCCAGTCCCTGGGATCAGGGAGAGTCTATGTCTGTGGAGGCACACCAGGCCCCCCAGTGGGCCATGGAGACAATTGAGGTGACGGAGTCTTTCCTTTCAGGCCCAAGTAGGGTAGGGTGGCAGGTTGCTGCTGACCCCTGACTCTGGGTTCTGGTTCCAGAGGTGCTTCCTAGAAGTCATGGAGGAAGAAACAGCAGATGTAAAGGAGCGAGTAGAAGAGCTGGAGCATTGCTGCATCCAGCTGCCTGTGGAGGTTGATGTGAATGGTGAGCTTGGATGTTAGGGCCATAGTGGGGAGCTGCCCGGGGTTGGAGGGGGCTGCCTCTGACCCCTTATCCCACAGGCGAGTACATCACCCCTTACCATAAACATAGGGTGGTGCTTTCTCCATCTGCAGAGTTCTATGAAGTCAGCCTCAGTGATGATGAGGAGCCTGTGCAAGGAGAGATGGGGGAGGGTTCTCCCCTTTGGAATCTGACCGAATGGCATGTCATTTACCTGCTGCCTGAGACCCAGAACCCCCAAAAGTGCCCAGACTTGGACAAGGGCATTGATGACAAGGAGGAGGAGCCTGGAGAGGCGGACAAGGGTGTTGATGACAAGGATGAGGTGCCTGAAGAGGAGGACAAGGGCATTGATGACAAGGAGGAGGAGGCTGGAGAGGATCACGAGGACGTGGATGTCAACAAGGAGGAGAAACATGGAAAGGAAGACAAAGATGAGGGCCAGGAGACTCCTCAGTCTAGTCCCATCACCCCAGAGAACCTGGAGTGCAAAGAGTTCATGGTGAGCCACACCCCTGCCTTTTTCTGGGTCCCCCTGGACACCCTGGTCCTCTTGGCTTTTCTGTCCTCTGATTTCTCTCAACCCCCAACCCCCTTCTCAGAGTCAGTGTCAGACACTGCTGCACCTGTGAACAACAGGTGTCCCAAGGAGGCCAGAGAGAGGGGCTCCTCTCCATATCCCTGGCCATTGTGCATCCTGTGGGTTCCCCCACAAATAGGCATCGCTGTTGCCTGCAGGTGACCTCCTTGACTGTGGCGCTAACTGGTACTGACAAGGAGCAGACAAGGCTGCTGTGGCAGTCGGAAGAGTGGAGAATGTGCTGTCCATGCCTGGCCACGCTGGCAGCCCCGGCCCAGAAAGTGCTGGAAGAGGTGGCCCCAGTCCCTGGGACCAGCAGCAAGTATGTGTCTGTGGAGGCACACCAGGCCTTCCAGAGGGGCATGGAGATGATGGAGGTGAGGGAGTCTTTCCTGTCAGGCCCAAGTAGGGTGGGGTGGCAGGTTGCTACTGACCCCTGACTCTGGGTTCTGGTTCCAGAGGTGCTTCCTAGAAGTCATGGAGGAAGAAACAGCAGATGTAAAGGAGCGAGTGGAAGAGCTGGAGCATTGCTGCATCCAGCTGCCTGTGGAGGTTGACGTGAATGGTGAGCTGAGATGTTAGTGCCATGGCGGGGAGCTGCCCAGGGGTGGAGGGGCCGGCCTCTGAGCCCCTTATCCTACAGGTGAGTACATCGACCCGTACTAGAACCAGAGGGCAGTTCCTTCTCTGTCTACAGAGTTCTATGAAGTCAGTCTCAGTGATGATGAGGAGCCTGCGCAAGGAAAGATGTGGGAGTGTTCTCCCCTCCAGAATCTGCCTGAATGGCCTGTCATTTATGTGCTGCCTTAGACCCAGAACCTGCAGGACTGCCCTGGCTTGGACAAGGGCATTGATGACAAGGAGAAGCCTGGAGAGGCAGACAAGGGCATTGATGACCAGAAGGAGGAGCCTGGAGTGGTGGCCAAGTGCATTGATGACAAGGAGGAACAGCCTGGAGAGGTGGCCAAGGGCATTGGTGACAAGGAGAAGGAAGCTGGAGAGGCGGCCAAGAGCATTGATGATAAGGGGGAGGAGCCTGGATTGGTGGCCGAGGGCATTAACGTCGAGGAGGAGCCTGGAGAGGAGGACAAGGATATTGATGACCAAGAGGAGGAGCCTGGAGAGGAGGACAAGGGCATTGATGATGAGGAGAAGGAGCCTGGAGAGGTGAACAAGAGTGTTGATGACAAGGAGGAGGAGTCTAAAGAGAAGGACAAGTGCGTTGATGACAAAGAGGAGGAGCCTGGAGAGGAGGACGAGGATGTGGATGACAATGAGGAGGAGAAACATGGAGAGGAAGACAAGGACGAGGGCCAGGAGCCTCCTCAGTCTAGGCTGATCACCCCAGAGAACCTGAAATGCAAAGTAACCATGGTGAGCCAGACCCCCTGCCTTTCTCTGGGGCCCCCTCCATACCCTGATCCTCTTGGCTTTTATGTGCTCTGATTTTTCTCCACCCCAAAGCCTTTCCCACAGCCAGTGTCAGACACCGCTGCACCTGTGAACAACAGGTGCCCCCTGGAGGCCCAAGAGAGAGGCTCCTCTCCATATTCCTGGCCCCCCATTCGTCCTGTGCATTCCCCATACAAAGAGTCACACCTCTTGCCTGCAGGTGGGCCGGAGGGGAGAACCTGGGAATGCAGACTTGTGACTGCTATATTCGGAAGAGTGCTGATAACATCTCCAGAAATAGGGAGTAAGGGAGAGAGAGAAAAAAATTAATGCAATTGGCCATTTTGAGTGGAGTAGGCCTTTTTAAAGAAAACTCCATTCTTAGCTGCAGCACTTAAAATTATGAAGTACCTTGATTGTTCACAAAAGAATCATGTGGAACATATTGAAAGGTCTTCAGTAAATACATTTTCCCCCCTTTATGAGCATTACTGTGCCTAATCCTAGAGATCAGTGAGAACCCAAGATGCCAAGAAGAACCTTGAACCTGCCAGGGTCCCCTCAAGTCTCGTGCCTGACCAGCTCTGCTCTGACCTGTTAGATTCACTTGAAGCCATTGTCATGGCAGCATAGGGTCCAGGGCCCCTCTCTCAGACCTCCTGGGGGCACCTGTTGTTTACAGGTGCAGCATTGTCTGACACTGGCTGTGGGAAAGGCATTGGTGTGGAGAAAAATCAGAGGACATAAAAGCCAAGAGGATCAGGGTATGGAAGGGACCCCAGAGAAAGGCAGGGGATCTGGTTCACCATGGATTCATTGCATTTCAGGTTCTCTGGGGTGATCAGCCTAGACTGAGGAGGCTCCTGGCCCTCGTCCTTGTCTTTCTCTCCATGTTTCTCCTTCTTATTGTCATCCACATCCTCATCCTCCTCTCCAAGCTCCTCCTCTTTGTCATCAATGCACTAGTCCTTCTCTCTAGGCTCCTCCTCTTTGTCATCAACACCCTTGTTCACCTCTCCAGGCTCCCCCTCCTCATCATCAATGCCCTTGTCCTACTCTCCAGGCTCCTCCTGGTCATCAACATCCTTGGCCACCTCTCCAGGCTCCTCCTCCTCATCATCAACACCCTCGGCCACCACTCCAGGCTCCTCTTCCTTAACATCAACACCCTTGTCCTCCTCTGCAGATTTCTCCTCCTTGTCATCAATGCCCTTGGCTGCCTCACCAGGCTCCTCCTTCTGGTCATTAATGTCCTTGTCTGCTTCACCAGGCTCTGCCTCCTTGTCATCAAGACCCTTGTTCTCCTCTCCAGGCTCATCCTCTTGGTCATCAACGCCCAGCTCCTGCTCCAGGCTCCTTGTCATTGTCATCAATGCCCTAAGCTGCCTCTCCAATCTTCACTTCCTTGTCCTTAATGCCTTTGGCCGCCCCTCCAACCTCCTCCTCTTTGTCATCAATGCCCTCGGCTGTCTCTCCAGACTCCCCCTCCTTGTCATCTAGACCCTTGTCCTCCTCTCCAGGCTCCTCCTCCTGGTCATCATCGCCCAGCTCCTGCTCTCCAAGCTCCTCGTCATTGTCATCAATGCCCTAAGCTGCTTCTCCAGTCTTCACTTCCTTGTCCTTAATGCCTTTGGCTGACCCTCCAACCTCCTCCTCCTTGTCATCAATGCCCTCGGCTGCCTCTCCAGGCTCCTCTTCCTTGTCATCAACGCCCTTGGCCCCCTCTCCAGGCTCCTCCTCCTTGTCATCAAGACCCTTGTCCACCTCTCCAGGCTCCTCCTCTGTGTCATCAAGACCCTGGTTCACCTCTCCAGGCTCCTCCTCCATGTCATCAATTCCCTTAGCCGCCTCTCCAGCCTCTTCCTCCTTGTCCTCTATGCCCTTGTCCACCTCTTCAGGCTTCTACTCCTTGTCATCAATGCCCTTGGCTGCCACTCCAGTCTCCCCCTCCTTGTCATCAACGCCCTCGGCCACTTCTCCAAGCTCCTCATCCTTCTCACCAATGCCCTTGGTTATCTCTCCAGGCTCCTCCTCCTTGCCATCAACACCGTTGTTCTGCTCTCCAGCCTCCTCCTCCTTGCTATCAATGCCCTTGGCCATCTCTCCAGGCTCCTTCTCCTTGTCATCAATGCCCTTGGTCATATCTCCAGGCTCCACCTCGTCATCAACGCCCTTGTTACCCTCTCCAGACTCCTCCTCCTTGTCATCAATGCCCTTGTCCTGCTCTGCAGGCTCCTCTTCCTGGTCATCAAGGGCCTCGACTGCCTCTCAGGCTCCTCCTCCTTGCCATCAATGCCCTTGTCCTCCTTTCCAGCCTCCTCCTGCTGGTCATCAATACCTTTGGCCATCTTCCCAGGCTCCACCTCCTTGTCATCAACACCCTTGCTTGCCTCTCCATGCTCCTCCTCCTTGTCATCAATGTCCTTGTCCTCCTCTCCAGGCTCCTTCTCCTGGTCATCAAGACCCTTGTCCTCCTCTCCAGGCTCCTCCTCTTTGTCATCAACGCCCTTGTCTGCCTCTCCAGGCTTCTCCTCCTTGTCATCAATGGCCTCAGCCGCCTCTCCAGGCTCCTCCTCCTTGTCATCAATGCCCTTGGCTGCCTCTTCAGGCTTCCGCTTCATGTCATCAATGCCCTCGGCCCCCTCCTTGTCATCAGTGCCCTTGGCCGCCTCTCCAGCCTCTTCTTCCTTATCCTCTATGCCCTTGTCCGCCTCTCCAGGCTCCTCCTCCTTGTCATCAAGACTCTTGTACACCTCTCTAGGCTCCTCTTCCTTGTCATCTATGCCCTTGTCCTCCTCTCTAGGCTCCTCCTCCTTGTCACCAATGCCCTTGTCCTCATCTTCACCCTCCTCCTTGTCATCAATGCTCTTGGCCATTTTTCCAGGCTATACATCCTTGTCATCAACATCCCTGTAACCCTCTCCAGGCTCATCCTCCTTGTCATCAATGCCCTTGTCCTCCTCTCCAGGCTCCTCCTCCTCATCATCACACCCTTGGCTGCCTCTTCAGGTGCCGCCTTTTTGTCATCAACACCTTTGTCCTGCTTTCCTGGCTCCTCTTCCTGGTCATCAAGGGCCTCAGCTGACTCTCCAGCCTCCTTCTCCTTGCTATCAATGCCCTTGTTCTCCTCTCTAGCCTCCCCCTCCTGGTCATCAATGCCTTTGACCATCTTCCCAGGCTCTACCTCCTTGTCAACAATGCCCGTTTGCCTCTCCATGCTCCTCCTCTTTGTCATCAATGCCCTAGTCCTCCTCTGCAGGCTCCTTCTCCTTGGCATCAAGATCCTTGTCCTCCTCTCCAGGCTCCTCCTCCTTGTCATCAACGCCCTCGGCCGCCACTCCAGGCTCCCCTTCTTGTCATCAAGACCCTTACCTCCTCCCAAGGCTCCTCCTCTTGTTAATCTATGCCCAGCACCTGCTCTCCAGGCTCCTCCTCCTTGTCATCAACACCCTCGGCCCCCTCTCCAGGCTCCTCCTCCTTGTCATCAAGACCTTTTTCCACCTCTCCAGTCTCCTCCTCTGTGTCATCAAGACCCTGGTTCGCCTCTCCAGGCTCCTCCTCCTTGTCTTCAATGCCCTTGGCCACCTCTCCAGTCTCCTCCTCCTTGTCATCAACACCCTTGGTTATCTCTACAGGCTCCTCTTCCTTGTCATCAAGACCCTGGTTTGCCACTCCAGGCTCCTCCTTCTTGTCATCAATGCCCTTGCCTGCCTCTCCAGGCTCCTCATCGTTCTCACCAATGCCCTCGGCTACCTCTCCAGGCTCCTTCTGCTTGTCATCAACACCGTTGTCCTGCTCTCCAGACTCCTCCTCCTTGCCATCAATGCCCTTGGCCATCTCTCCAGGCTCCTCCTCCTTGTCAACAATGCCCTTGTCCTCATCTTCACCCTCCTCCTCCTTGTCATCAATGCCCTTGGCCATCTCTCCAGGCTCCACCTCATCATGAACGCACTTGTTACCCTCTCCAAACTACTCCTCTTTGTCACCAATGCCCTTGTCCTTTTCTCCAGGCTCCTCATCATCATCATCAACACCCTTGGCCACCTCTTCAGGTGCCTCCTTTTTGTCATCAATGACCTTGTCCTCCTCTCCAGGCTCCTCCTCCTGGTCATCAATGCCCTCGGCTGCCTCTCCAGGTTCTTCCTACTGGTCATCAATACCCTTGCCTGTCTCTCCAGGCTCCTCCTCATCATCATCAAAGCCCTTGTCCTGTTCTCCAGGCTCCTCCTCCCTGTCATCAACACCCTTGGCCCCTCTCCAGGCTCCTCATCCTTGTCATCAACGCCCTTGGCCACCTCTCCAGGCTCCCCAACCTTGTCATCAATGCCCTCGAGCTCTTCTGCAGGCTCCTCCTCTTGGTCATCAAGACCCTTGTCTGCCTCTCCAGGCTCCACCTCTTTGTCATCAATGACCTTGTTTGCCTCTCCAGCCTCCTTCTCCTTGTCATCAAGACCCTTGGCCTGTTCTCCAGGTTCCTCCTCCTTGTCATCAATGCACTCAACCCCCTCTTCAGGTGCCTCCTCCTTGTCGTCCCTGTGCTTGTCCTAACCTCTTCAAGCTTCACCTCCTTGTCATCAATGTCTTTGTCCTCCACTCCATGTTTTTCCTCCTCGTTGTCATCCTCACCCTTGTCCTAATGCTTCTTATTCTTATTTTTAACCTCGTCCTTGGCCGCCTCATCTCTCAACTCATAACCTGGTGGTGCAGCCAAAGGGGGTCTCAGACAACCAGGTGAGGGAGGCACAGGGGCTACCTCTGCCCCATCCTGTGTAACCTGTGGCTGGTCACTCACCCAAGGAGAACGATCACCTGTTCCAAAGGTCTCTTCTAAGCCCTCAGCCCCATACCACAAGAGTCCCCCAGCTTCCTCAGAGTCACTCAGCTTTCATGGGGAGATCAATATGATTCAACTGGGCCTGCAGCTCCTGGTTCTTCTGCTTGTTGACTTGCAGGAGCTTCTGTGGGCAGAGAGGTGTGAGAAGGCCCAGGGTGGCCAGACCTTCACCCTCAGGCCCACTCCTGGCCTCTCCCTCACCTGGGCCATTTGCAACTCCTGGTGGGCCATCTCGGCCTCCACCTTGCTCAAAACTGACTCATGTTTTATCTGGCCTATGACCTGCACGTGCAGGAGCACTTCCTTGTGCAGTACCTCCTTCTCAGAGACCAGCTGCTGGTAGAAGGCTGCCTGCTGCTGGTAGGCAGCCATGTACTGCTGCAGATAGGTCAAATACCAGTCTCATTGCTCCTGCAGACTCTGAGCCTCCTGGTTCTTTGGGTGCATCTGCAGAAAGACCCAGACATGAGGGCAGGTGGTAGCCTCCTTTCAGATCCCAAGCCCATAAATAGGGTGGCAGAGACACTGTCACTCAACTCATAACCTGGTGGGGCAGCCAGAGGCAACTGCAAACCGAGACCCTCTGGCTGCCCACTCATGGCCTAAGTGACTACTCCCCTTGCCCAGAGCCCCATGGTGTATTCACCCAGACTCACACCCCATCACTTTCTTTCCTATCACTTTAACTGTAGGCCACACATGGGTGGAACAGGAGAGGGAACCGACCAACAACTACTGTTAGTTGCACACTAAATGCCCACTACTTTACATAAACTATTTCTTTCTCTCTCTCTTTTTTTTTTTTTTTGAGTTACAGTCTCACTCTGTAGCCCAGGCTGGAGTGCAGTGGCACACTCACGGCCACCCCAGTGTCGAATTACTAAGCTCTAGCAATCCTTCCACCTCAGCCTTCCAAGTATCCAGAACTACAGGCACACACTACCATGCACTGCTAATTTTTTATTTATTGTAGAGAAGTGGTCTCTCCAAGTTGCACAGGCTGGCATTGAGCCTGCAGACTCAGGCAATTCACTCACTTCAGCCTCCCAATATGCTGGGATGACAGGCTGAGCCACCTAGCCCAGCCTACACGCACTATCTCATTTAAGCTCAACACCACTATGAGGAAAATGCTCACTTCCTTTTTTTTGTTTGTTTTATTGTTAAGTTAAGGTCTCACTCTGTGGCCCGCTAAGGACTGCGGTGGCAAGATCAGGTCTCGCTACAACCTTGACTGTGGGGGCTTAGGTGATCCTCATGAGCTGGGCCTCCAAGGAATGTGCCACCACATCTAGCTGATGTTTGGGGTTTTTTCCGTAAAGTCAAAGTCTTACTGTGTGGCACAGGATGACCTCACACTCCTAGGCTCAAGCAATCCCCCCGGGCTTAAACACTCCTCCTGCCTTGGCCTCATAAAGTGCTAGGATTACAGGCATTAGCCCCCATGCCCAGGATAACCTCCTTTTATGTTAAGGAAACCAAGGCTTAGAATGTGAAGTACTTGACTAGTGACCAGTAAAGCCGAAGCTGGACTCCAGCTTGAACCCAGGAAGCCTCCTAGTAACATTCTTTTCCTATTAGGGAGATTCCATGCCTCTAGCTGAAATGATTATGTCCAGACCTTGGAGAAACCCAGGAATACCCACCTCTCAAAGTTAGGAGAGATGGAAACAAGAAACAGTCACAGGACTGCTCTGCAGGCCACTGGGGTCACCTGTCCCCCAGGTAAGAGTGACCTCTGTCCTGTCTGGCACCTCCCCCCCAAAGATGCTATTGCCCACATGCTACCCCTTCTCAAATGGGAAGGGTTACCATTTGGTTCAATTCTCCCTGATTGTCATGCAGCTGGCCCAACCTCTTGGTCAGCTCTTCCTTTTCTTGCTGCTCTGCATACAGTGCACTGTTGAATTCAATATTCTCACTCATCTGTAGAGAAAAAAAGTAATCAGTGCAGCAGTCAGCAACCACAGCGGGTGGAAACAAATCCTGGTGTTCACCTTCCACAGCACAGAATGTGGGGGGCAAACTAGAGGGTCATCCCCCCTCCCCGAAGTT
>NW_007261144.1:0-6741 GCF_000164805.1 Carlito syrichta
ATTCTCAGTAAGATGCCCTGATTTTTCCTGTCGATTTGGATTCCAAATTCAGTACATCAAAAGACAGATGCCCAGAAATTTCCTAGGGACGTGGATTCCATGATTCCTATTAACCATTGAGAGTACATTGTAAACATTTGGGAAGTGCAAAATCCTTGTCCCGTCTCAAAATAAAAAGTGACACGAAAGGGGACGGATTACAGGGTTCATCTTAATACCAGAGGTACATTCAAATATGGCTAGAAGATTCTTTTTGTCCTGGAATCTGGCCTTAGTTGTTCCGAGGAACCTAACGGACTTGTAGTGCCCAATACCCTATTAAAACTTTTAGGCGGACCAAAATGTTCCTGGAGTCCTGAAATGACCGATTCATTATATCCGCATGCTAAGTTGCTCCAAAACATTTGGGGAGCTCGAAACTCTGTTTCTTGTTTGTCCCATAGCAGACACCTTGGGAATTTTTTGGATTCTGACGCATACAGCAAAGATTCTTGATTCGTCCTTAGTTGGAGGCTGTGGAGAGTCCTGTATGTGAGGACTCTCTTTCCTTAGATTCCTGTTTCAAAACACTGATCTTTGTTCATCCCTTAGTAAGAAGCCATGTGGTGTTTTTGATAGATGACCTGTGGAAAAGAGATTTCTTCCTTTTTCTTAGCAAGAGATCATGTAGTTTCCTGCATATGAAGATTGCTATTACCGACATTCATGCCTCGAATCCTTGCTATTACCGACATTCATGCCTCGAATCCTTGATTCTTCTTTATGCGTCAGGACTGACAACTCGTGTATACCAGATTCCTTATTTTAGCAACAGTCATGCAGTTACCTATATATAAGGACTCCTGTTCACAGATCCTGGCGTCAAAAGCTTGATTCTTGTTTAGATGTTAGGTAGACGTCATATACTTTTTTGGAGATTGAGAAAACATGTCAACCACATTCATTATTCTTTCTTAGGAAAAGTCAGTGCTGTTGCCTGTATATGAGGATTTAATTTCCCTAGTTTATGCTTCAAAAACCCAAATTCGTCTTTAGCCCTTAGTAAGAAACCCTGAAGTTTTACTGGGATGGAGGACACGTGTAAACCTGATCCTTTATTCTCCTTTAGCAAGAGACAGTGCAGTTTCCTGTATATGAGGACTCCCATTATCCAGATTCCTACTTTCAAAACCTGAATGGTTGTTATCTCTTAGCCAGACGTTGTGTAGGTTTTTGGGATGGAGGACTCGTGTAAGCAAGATTTCATATTCTTGCGTAGCAACAGGTCGTGTAGTGTTCTGTATATGAGGACTTCCATTACTGAAATTCTTGTTTCATTCTCAGCAAGACGCCAAGATATTTCCTGGTGACCTAGAATTCCAGTTGCTTGGATATAAGAGAAAGACTCCCATAAAGTTCTTGAGGAATTGGAACCCAAGATTCCTGGTCCCTTTTCAAAAGAAACACTAAAAATGTGGCGACATAGAAGCCCAGATTGCTCTTTAAAACTTATCAAGAGACTTGGTAGATATAAGCAATTGAGAACTCCAAAAGCCAGATTCCCTTTCTTTTCTCAGCAAGATTCCATGATTTTCCCTGTCTATGTGGATTGCAAAATTCTGTGTACAAAAATGCAGATGCCCAGATGTTTCCTAGGGACGTGGAATCCATGAATCCTGGTTACATTTTAATAATTCGTACTAAATATTGGGCAAGTGCAAAACTCTCGGCCCCTCTGCAAATAAAGTACAAACGGAAATTTATGGATTACCAACTTCATCTTAAGGCCAAAGTTTCATCAAAGTATGGCAAGAAGATACTTTCTTCCAGGAATCTGACCTTAATTGTCCCGAGGAACTTAAGGGATTTGTACTACCAGATACCCAATTACAACTCTCAAGAGGATCAGAATGTTACTGGAGTCCTGAAATGACTGATTCATAATACCCACAAGCCAAATATCTCCGAAATATGAGACGAGCTCGAAACCTTGATTCTTGTTTATACCACAGGAAGACACCCTGAGAATTTTTCGGATTGTGGACTAGTGTATCACAGATTCCTTATTCTTCTTTAGCGAGGGGTCATGTAATGTCCTGTATATGGGGAATCCCTTTCTCCAGAATCCTGTTTGGAAACCCTGATCCTTGTTTTGCCATTAGCAAGATGTCATGTAGATATTGTGACGTAGGAATCGTTTAAAAGAGGTTTCTTAGTTCTCCCTAGGTAGAGATCACTAGATTCTGCATATGAGGACTGCTATTACCTAAGTTCCAGCTTCTAAATCCTGATACTTGTTTAGTCTACAGAAGATGGTCTGTTGATATTTAGGACTGAGGACTACTATAACCCCGATTCTTTTTCTTCCTTGGCAAGGGGCTGTGTATATTCCTGTATATTAGGACTCTCATTAGATGCATCCTGCTTCGAAACTCTGATTCTTTTTAGCACTTTCCAAGATGCTCTGTAGATTTTTGGGATTGAGGACTTGTGTAACCCAGATTCCTTATTCTTTCTTAGTAGAAGGTCATGTAGTTGCCTGTAAAAAAGGACTCCATTTCTCAGATTCATGCTCGAAAACACCATGATTCGTGTTTATCCTATAGCAAGATGACCTGAAGTTTTTTGGGGATTGAGGACACGAGTAACGCAGATTTCTTATTCTTTCTTAGCAATAGTCAGTGAGTTTCCTGTATGTGAGGACTGCAATTACCCAGATTCCTACTTCAAAAACGTGATTCGTGGTTACGTGTTAGGAAGACGACCTGTAGTTTTTGGGATTGAAGAGTCATATAAGGATGATTCCTTATACTTCCGTAGCAATATGACATATAGTTTCCTGTATATGACGACCTCCATTACCCAACTTCCTGCTTCACTCTGCAGGATGCCAAGACAGTTCCTGGAGACCGAGAATTCCAGTTTTTTGGATATCAAGAGAAAGACGTCCACAATGTTCTTTGGGAACTAGAACCCAAGATTCCTGGTTCCCCTTCAGAAGACCTCCCCAAAATGTGGAATCTTCCAAACCCAACATTCCAATTCCTACCTGCCCACCCACAAGAATTTTCTGTGCTTTGAGGTTACTTGAATTGAGGAATTTTGTAAAAATGTACCTTTGTTTCTGGGGAATATGATTATGGTGGTAGATATTCCCAGGAAACAAAAGGATTTGTTGGGCCAGATCCTTTATTACAACTAACAAGATGACAAGACATTTCCTGTGCCTCTGTAATGACAGATTTAATGTATCCACGGAGAAAGTAGCTCTGATCAATGTAGGGACCCAGAAGCCGAGACTGATTATTAAACCTTATCAAGAGGCCCTGAATATTCTGGTTAATGAGAACTCCTAGAACTAGATTTCCTTTTGATTCTCAGCTGATGCCCTGATTTTCCCTGTCGATGTGGATTCCAAGCTCTGTATACAAAAAGACAGATGCCCAGAAGTTTCCTAGGGACGTGGAATTCATGATTCCTGGTAATTTTTAAAAATAGGTACTAAATATTTGGCAACTGTAAACCCCTTGTCCCCTCTCACAATAAGAATAGAAACACAAGGAGATGGATTACAGGGTTCACCTTAAGAAAAGAGTTACATCCACATATGGCAAGAAGATTCCATTTGTCCTGAAATCTGGCCTTAGTTGTTCCGAGGAACCTAACTGAAATAAAGTACAAATGGAAATTCAAGGAATACCAAGTTCATCTTAACACCAAAGTTGCATCCAAATACTGCAATGTGATACTTTTTTTCCAGGAATCTGGCCTTAATTGTCCCAAGATGCCCGATTACAACTCCCAAGCGGACCAGAATATTGCTGGAGTCCTGAAAAGACTGATTCATAATACCCACAAGCAAAATATCTCTGAAACATGAGACGAGCATGAAGCCTTGATTATTGTTTATACCGCAGCAAGACACCCTGAGAATTTTTCGGATTGTGAACCAGTGTATCACAGATTCCCTATTCTTCTTTACCAAGGGGCCATGTAATGTCCTGCATATGAGGAGTCCTTTTCCTAGAATGCTGTTTGGAAACCTGATTCTTGTTTTGCCATTTGCATCATGTCATGTATATATTGTGACACAGGAACCGTGTAAAAGAGGCTTCTTAGTTCTCCTTAGCTAGAGATCATGTAGATTCTGCATATGAGGACTGCTATTACCTATGTTCCAGCTTCTCAACCCTGATTCTTGTTTAGCCCACAGCAGATGGCCTGTTGATTTTAAGGACTGAGGACTGCTATAACCCCGATTCTTTCTCACCCTTGGCAAGGGGCTGTGTATTTTCTTGTATACTAGGACTCTCATGAAATACATCCTGCTTCGAAACTCTGATTCTTTTTATAACTTTCCAAGATGCTCTGTAAATTTTTGGGATTGAGGGCTCGTGTACACAGATTCCTTATTCTTTCTTAGCAAATGTCATGTAGCTGCCTGTAAATAAGAACTCCATTTTGCAGATTCATGCTCGAAAACACCGTGACTCGTGTTTAGCCCATAGTCAAATGACCATAAGCTTTTTTAGGATTGAGGACCCAAGTAACTCAGATACCTTTTTCTTACTTACCAATAGGCAGTGAAGTTTCCTTTATGTGAGGACTCCCATTACCCAGATTCCTACTTCAAAAACCTGATTCGTGGTTTCGTCTTAGGAAGACGGCCTGTAGTTTTTGGGATTGAGCACTCATATAAGGAAGATTCCTTATACTTCTTTAGCAATATGACGTGTAGTTCCTGTATATGACGACCTCCATTACCAAGCTTCCTGCTTCACTCTGCAGGATGCCGAGACAGTTCCTGGTGTCTGAGAATTCCAGTTTTTTGGATATCAAGAGAAAGACGTCCATAATGTTCTTTGGGAACAGGAATTCAACATTCCTGGTTCCCCTTCGCAAGACCTCCCCAAAATGTGGAATATTCGAAAGCCAAAACCCTAATTTCTACCTGCCCACCCACAAGAATTTTCTGTACTTGAGGTCACCTGAAATGAGGAATTTTGTACCAATATACCTTTTGATTCTGGGGAATAGGATTATGTTCTAGGATGGTCCCAGGAAACAAAAGGATTTCTAGGGCCAAATCCTTGATTACAACTAAAAAGAGGACCAGAAAGATCCTGAGAATATGTCAAGACAGATTTAGTGTGTCCACGGAGCAAGGAGCTCTGAAAATGTAGGAACCCAGAAGCCCAGATTGCTGATTAAACCTTATCAAGAGGCCTTGTAGATTCCGGAAAATGAGAACTCCTAGAACCGAATTTCCTTTTAATTCTCAGTAAGATGCCCTGATGTTTCCTTTCGATTTGGATTCCAAATTCAGTATATCAAAAGACAGATGCTCAGAAGTTTCCTAGGTTCGGGGATCCATGATTCATGGTTACCATTAAAAGTACGTAGTAAACATTTGGCAAGTGCAAAACACTTGTGCCTTCTCAAAATAAATGCAGACATGGAAGGGGAAGGATTATAGGGTTCACCTTAAGACCAGTGTTACATCCAAATATGTCAAGAAGATTCTTTTTGTCCTGGAATCTTACTTTAGTTGTTCTGAAGAACATAACGGACTTGGAGTGCCCAATACCATTTACAACTTTTAAGAGGACCAGAATGTTACTGGAGTCCTGAAATGACCGATTCATAATATCCGAATGCTAAAATGCTCAGAAACATTTGGGGAGCTCAAGGATCTGTTTCTTGTTTTTCCCATAGCAGACCACCTGGGAATTATTTGGATTGAGGGCGGATAAAACAATGATTTTTTATTCGTATTTATTTGGAGGTCATGTAGTGTCCTGTATGTTAGGACTCTTTTTCCTTGATTCCTGATTTCGAAACCCTGATTCTTGTTTAGCCCTTAGTAAGAAGTCATGTAGATTTTTTGAGATAGGAAAAGTGGTAAACAGATTTCTTCTCTTTTATTGTCAAGAGGCCATGTAATTCCTTGTATATGAGGTTTGCTATTACCCACATTCATTCCTCGAATCCCTGATTCATCTTTAGCCATCAGCAAGATGACCTGTAGATTATCAGGACTGAGGACTTGTATAAGCCAGATTCCTTATTTTTAGCAACAGCCGTGCAGTTACCTGTATATGAGTACTGCTGTTCACAGATACATGCGTTGAAAGCTTGATTCTTTTTTAGATCTTGGGAAGACGCCGTATATTTTTTTGGAGATTTACAAAACATGTCACACACATTCCTTACTCTTTCTTAGGAAAAGTCAGTGCATTTGTCTGTATATGAGCATGTCATTTCCCTAGTTTATGCTTCAAAAACCCAAATTCGTGTTTACTCCTTAGCAAGAAACCCTGAAGTTTTATTGGGATGGAGGACACGTGTAAACCAGATTCCTTATTTTCCTTTAGCAATAGGAAGTGCAGATTCCTGTATATGAGGACTCCCATTATCCAGATTCCTACTCCCAAATCCTGAATGGTGGTTATCTCTTAGCAAGACGTTGTGTAGGTTTTTGTGATGGAGTCCTCATGTAACCAAGATTCCTTATTCTTCCGTAGCAACAGATCGTGTAGTGTTCTGTATGTGAGGACTCCCATTACGGAAATTCCTGCTTCATTCTCAGCAAGACGCCAAGATATTTCCTGGTGATTTAGTATTTCAGTTCTCCTTAGTTAGAGATCATGTAGATTCAGCGTTGAGGTCTGCTATTACCTATGTTCCAGCTTCTAAACCCTGTCTCTTGTTTAGCCCACAGCAGATGGCCTGTTGATTTTAAGGACTGAGGACTGCTATAAC
>NW_007261145.1:0-8117 GCF_000164805.1 Carlito syrichta
ATTTCACTTCATGCCATTCCACTACTTTCCTCCCCATACCATTCCTGTCCATTCCATTCCATTACTCTCTATGCCATTCCATTCATTCCTCTCCAGTCCATTCCACTCCATTCGATTCCATTCCACTCCATTCCATTCGGTACCTTCCCATTCCATTTAATTTCATTCCTCTCCTCTCCATTCCATTCCTCTCCATTCCATTCCATTCTTCTCCATTCCTTCCCATTCCTCTTCATTCCATTCCATTGCATTCCATTCCATACCTCTCTACTCCATTCCTTCCTCTCCAATCTATTTGTTTCCATTTTATTTCATTCTTTTCCTCTTCATTCCATACCTCTCCATTCCATTTGGTTCCTTTCCACTCGACTCCATTCCATTACACTCTATACCATTTCTCTCCATTCCATTCCACTCCATTCCATTGCACTCACTCCATTCCATTCCATTCCTCTCCATTTCATTCCATTCTGTTCCACTCCAGTCCAATCTATTCCATTCCACTCCATTCCATTCCTTTCCACTCGATTCCCTTCCATTACACTCTTTTCCATTTCTCTCCATTCCATTCCATTCCATTCCATTCCATTCCATTCCATTCCATTCCTTTCCACTCCATTCAATTCCACTCCACTCCACTACATTCCATTCAACTTCACTGCATTACGTTCCATTCCTCTCCATTCCATTCCACTTCATTCCATTTAATTACTCTCCATTACATTCCATTCCTATCCATTCCATTCCATTCCTCTTATGTCCATACCATTCCATTCATCTCCCTACCTTTCATCCCAAGTATATACTATTTCATTCCACCCCATTCCAATCCATTCCATTCCATTCCTTTCCATTCCATTCCTCCCCATTGCATTCCCCTCTATTCAATTCAATTCCATTCCTCTCCATTCATTTCACTCCAATACATTCCATTCTATTTAATTCCTCTTTATTCCATTCCTGTCCGTTCAACTCCATCCCATTCAATTCCATTTGTTTCCAATACTCTCCATTCCATTCCATTTGTCTTCATTCCATTCCATTCCATTCCATTCCATTTCATTCCAATCCTCTCCAATCCATTCTTCTCCATTTAATTGCATGCCATTCCTCTCCATTGCATTCCTTTCCTTTCCATTCCATTCCACTCCAGTTCATTCCATTCCATCCCATTCCCTTCCATTCCATGCATCTACATTCCATTCCTTCCATTCCTTGCCATTCCTTCCCACTCCTCTCCATTCCATTGCATTCCTGTCCATTCCTTTCCATTCCATTCCATTGCATTCCTGTCCATTCCTCTCCATTCCATTCCTCTCCATTCCACTCCATTGCATTCCTATCCTCTACAGTCCAGAACAATCCCCTCCATTCCATTCCAACATCTCAGTTCCTTTCCATTCCTCGCCATACCATTCCATTCCATTCCATCCAGTCCATTCCATTTCTCTCCATTCCTTTCTATTCCATTCCATTCCTCTCCCTTCCATTCCTCTCCATTCCATTCCTTTCCATTCCCCTCCATTCCATTCATTTCCATTTCTTTCCATTCTTTTCTTTCAATTCCATTCCTTTCCATTCCATTCCATTCCTTTCCTTTTCTTTCCATTCCTCTCCATTCCATTTCATTCCTCTCAATTCCATTCAATTCCATTCCATTCGTTTGCATTCCACTCATTTACATTCCATTCCTCTCCCTTGCATTCCATTCCAATCCATTCCATTCCATTCCACTCCATTACATTCTATTCCTATTTATTTCTTTCCATTCCTCTCCATTCCATTTCATTCTTCTCCGTTCCTCTCTATTTCATTCCTCTCCATTCCTCTATATACATTCCATTCCATTCCAATAAATTCTATGCCTTTCCTCTCCATTCCATTCAATTCTAATCCATTCAATGCCTTTCACTTCCATTACATTCCTTTCCTGACCAATCCATTCCATTCCATTGAAATCTAATCCTTTCCTCTCCATCTCATTGCATTACATTCCTCTCTATTCTAGTCCTCTCCAAACCATTCCATTGCAATGCTCCCCATTCCACTACATTCCTTTTCATTCCATTCCTCTCCTTTCCCTTCCATTCCATTTAATTTCATTTTAGTCCAATCAATTCCATTCCATTCCTCTTTATTACATACATTTCCATTCCATTACCTTCCTTTCTATTCCGTTCCATTCCATTCCATTCTTCTCCATTCCATTCCTGTCCATTCCATTCCTCTCCATTTCATTTGCTTCCTTCCCATTCCATTCCATTCCATTCCTTTCCATTCAATTCCATTACAATCCTCTCCATTCCATTCCTCTCCATTCCTTCCCATTCCATTCCTTTCCATTTCATTCCATTCCTCTCCATTCCAATCCAATCCTTTCCATTTCATTCCATTCCTCTCCATTCCATTCATTCTCTCCATTCCATTCCTTTCCATTCCACTCCTGTCCATTTCATTTCATTCCATTCCACTCCATTCCTCCACATACAATTCCTGTCCCTTCCATTCCATTCCTGTCCCTTCCATTCCATTCCTCTCCATTCCATTCCATTTCATTTCTCCATTCCTTTCCATTACGTCTGCCTCCATTCCATTTCTCTCCATTCCTTTCTATTCCATTCCATTCCATTTCATTCCATTCCTCTCTCTTCCATCCCTCTCCTTTCCATTCCTTTCCATTCCCCTCCATTCCCTTCATTTCCCTTCCATTCCATACCTTTCCTTTCTGTTCCATTCCTCTCCATTCCATTCCATTCCTCTGCATTCCAATCCATTACATTCCATTCCACTCCATTACCTTTCATTCCTCTTTATTCCTTTCCATTCCTCTCCATTGCATTTCATTCCAGTCCATTCCTCTCTATTTAATACCTATCATTCCTGTATATACATTCCATTCCACTCAAATAGATTCTATGAGTTTTCTCTCCATTCCATTCAATTCCAATCTATTCAATTCCTTTCACTTCCATTAATTCCTTTTCTTTCCTATCAATTCCTTTAAATTTTAATCCATTCCTCTCCATTCCATTGCATTACATTCCTCTCGATTCCAGTCCTCTCCAAATCATTCCATTGCAATCCTCCCCATTCCACTACATTCCTTTCCATTCCATTCCATTTAATTTCATTTCAAACCATTTCATTCAATAACATTCCATTCCTCTCTATTTCATACCTTTCCTTTCCATTCCATCACTTTCCATTCCATTTCATTCCATTCCTTTCCTCTCCATTCCATTCGTATCCTTTCCTTTCATTTCCATTTCGTTCCTTTCCTTTCCATTCAATTCTATTCCATTTCCTTCCTTTCCATTAATTCCATTACATTCCTCTCCATTACATTCCTCTCCATTCCTTTCTAATCCATTCCATTCCGTTTCATTACATTCCTCTCCATTCTATTCCACTCCTTTCCATTCCTCTCCATTCAATTCCATTCCCTTCTCTTCTTTTGATTCCATTGCATTCCATTCCACTCCTCACCTTTTCATTCCATTCCTTTCCACTCCATTCCTCTCCATACCATTTCTCTCCATTCCATTCCGTTACTCTATTCCATTTCATTCCATTCCATTCCATCCTCTCCATTCCATTCCACTCCATTCCATTACATTCCTTCCCATTCCTTTTTTTTCATTACTCTTCATTCCTTTCCATTTCTCTCCAGTCCTTTCCATTCCCTTCCATACCATTCCTCTCCATTCCATTCCATTCCATTTCTGTGACTTCCATTCCATTCCTCTCCATTCCTCTCCTCTCCATTCCATTCCTCTTCATTCCATTCCATTCTTCTCCATTCCTTTCCATTCCTCTCATTCCATTCCATTGTATTCCATTCCATACTTCTCTAATCCATTCTATTCCTCTCCATTCTATTCCTTTCCATTTTATTTCATTTCTTACCTCTTCATTCCATTAAACTCTATTCCATTCTATTCTATTCCATTTTACTTCATTCCATTCCATTCCAATTCACTCCACTCCATTCCATTCCATTCAATTCCACTCCATTCCATTCCATTACACTCAATTACATTCCATTCACCTTTATTCCATTCCATTTCTCTCTATTCCATTCCACTCCACTCCACTCCATTCTATTCCTCTCCATTCAATTCCACTCCATTCCATTCCATTACACTCAATTACATTCCATTCACCTTTATTCCATTCCATTTCTCTCTATTCTATTCCACTCCACTCCACTCCATTCTATTCCTCTCCATTCCATTGCACTCCATTCCATTCCATTCCATTCAATTTCTCTACATTCCGTCCATTCCATTCCTCTCCATTCCTTTCTACTCCATTCCACTGTATTCCGTTCAATTCCATTCCAATCCATTCTTTTCCATTCAAATCCTCTCCGTTCCGTCCACTCCATTCCATTCAATTACATTCCTCTCCATCCCTCTCCATTACACTTCTCTTCATTCCATTCCATTCCTCTTCATTCCTTTCCATTCCTTTTCATTCCAATCCATTGCATTCCATAACTCTCTACTCTATTCCATTCCTCTCCTTTCTATTCCTTTCCATTTTATTTCATTCCTTTTTCTTCAATTCATCCACTCCATTCCATTCAATTCCTTTCCACTCCACTCCATTCCATTACACTTTATCCCATTTTTCTCCATTCCATTCCACTCTATTCCATTCCACTCCACTGCATTCCATTCCATTCCTCTCCATTTCATTCCTTTCCACTCCAATCCACTCTATTCCATTCCACTCCATTCCATTACATTACACTCCATCACATTTCATTCACCTTTATACCATTCCATTACTCTCCACTCCAATCCATTCCATTTCCCTCCATTCCATTCCATTCCACTCCATTCCATCCCATTACTTTCCATTCCCCTTTATTCCATTTCATTCTTCTACATTCCGTCCATTCCATTCCTCTCCATCCCTCTCCATTCCATTCTACTCCATACCTCTGTATTCCATTCAATTCCATTCCAATCCATTCGTTTCAATTCTAATCCACTCTGTTCCTTCTACTCCATTCCACTCCATTCCATTCCATTACTCTCCATTCCTCTAACTTCCATTAAATTCATTCCTCTATATTCCATTCCATTCCATTACAATCTATTCCATTCCATTCTTCTCCATTCCATTCCATTCCATTATATTCTAATCCAGTCCTTTCCATTCCATTGAATTCCATTCCTCTCCATTCCATTCCTCTCCATTTCACTCCATTCCAATCCTCTGCATTCCATTACATTCCTCTCCGTTCCCTTCCATTCCTTTTCAATCCTTTCTATTCCTGTCCATTCAATTCCATTCCATTTCTCTCCATTCCATTCCTCTCCATTCCTTTCCATTCCACTCATTCCATTCCATTGCATTCCATTCCATACCTCTCTAATCCATTCTATTCCTCTCCATTCTATTCCTTTCCATTTTATTTCATTCGTTACCTCTATATTCCATTCCATTCCATTACAATCCATTCTATTCCATTCTTCTCCATTCCATTCCTTTCCATTCCATTCTATTCTAATCCAGTCTTCTCCATTCCATTGAATTCCAATTCTCTCTATTCCAATCCTCTCCATTTCAATCCATTCCATTCCTCTCCATTCCTTCAGTTCCAATCCATTCCATTCCATTTCACTGCTCTCCTTTCCATTCCATTCCTCGCTATTCCATTCCATCCCTTCCTTTCCATTCCATTACTCTCCATTCCATTCAACCTCACTCCATTCCTTTCAATTCTACTGCATTCTATTCCCTTCCTATGCATTCCATTCCATTTCTTTCCTCTCCATTCCATTCCATTCCTCTTCATTTCATTCCCTTCCAAACCAGTCCGTTCCATCTCTTTCCTGTTCATTACAGTCCTCTCTTTCCCCAAAATTCCATTCCATTCCATTCCATCCATTCATTCCACTCCACTCCACTCCACTCCATTCCATTCAACTTCACTCCATTACGTTCCATTCATCTCCATGCCATTTCACTTCATTCCATTTAATTTGTCTCCATTTCATTCCATTCCTATCCATTCCATTCCATTCCGCTTATATCCGTGCCATTCTATTCATATCCTTACCGTTCATCCCAAGTATATACCATTCCATTCCACCCCATTCCAATCCATTCCCTTCCATTCCTTTCCATTCCATTCCTCCGCATTCCATTCCCCTAATTCCATTCGTTTCCATTCCTCTCCAATCATTTCACTCCAATATATTCCATTCCATTCAATTCTTCTTTATTACTTTCCTCTCCATTCAACTCCATCGCATTCAATTCCATTCAATTCCAATCCTCTCCATTCCATTCAACTTGTCTTTATTCCCTTCCATTTCATTCCATTCCATTTCATTCCAGTCCTCTCCAATCCATTCTTCTCCATTTCATTCCATGCCATTCCTCTCCATTGCATTCCTTTCCTTTCCATTCCATTCCACTCCAGTTCATTCCATTCCATCCCATTCCCTTCCATTCCATACATTTCATTCCATTCCATTCCTTCCCACTCCTCTCCATCCATTCCATTCCTCTCCATTCCTTTCCATTCCAATCCATTCCTGTCCATTCCTTTCTATTCCTCTCCATTTCATTCCATTCATCTCGATTCCATTCCATTCCATTCCAATCCTCTCCATTCCATTCCGTCCATTCCATTCCACTTGTCTCCTTTTCTTTCGATAGCATTCCATTCCATTTCACTCCATTCCATTGTATTCCACTCCATTCCATTACATTCCTCTCGATTCCATTCCGTTTCTTTACCTTCCCTTCTTCTCCATTCCACTCCATTGCATTCTTTCTTCTGTAGTCCATAACAAACCCCTCCATTCCATTCCTCTTCATTCCATTCTATTCTTCACCATTCCATTCCAGTCCATTCCATCCATTCATTTCCATTACATCTGTCTCCATTCCATTTCTCTCCATTTCTTTCTATTCCATTCCATTCCATTTCATTCCATTCCTCTCCCTTCCATCCCTCTCCTTTCCATTCCTTTCCATTCCCCTCCATTCCCTTCATTTCCCTTCCATTCCATACCTTTCCTTTCCGTTCCATTCCTCTCCATTCCATTCCATTCCTCTGCATTCCATTCCATTCCATTCCATTCCACTCATTTACTTTCCATTCCTCTCCATTCCTTTCCATTCCAATCCATTCCATTCCATTCCACTCCATTACATTTCATTCCTCTTTATTCCTTTCCATTTCTCTCCATTGCATTTCATTCCAGTCCATTCCTCTCTATTTCATACCTCTCATTCCAGTATATACATTCCATTCCACTCAAATAGATTCTATGAGTTTCCTCTCCATTCCATTAAATTCCAATCTATTCAATTCCTTTCACTTCCATTAATTTCTTTTCTTTCCTATCAATTCCTTTCAATTTTAATCCATTCCTCTCCATTCCATTGCATTACATTCCTCTCGATTCCAGTCCCCTCCAAACCATTCCATTTAAATCCTCCCCATTCCACTACATTCCTTTCCATTCCATTCCATTTAATTTCATTTCATACCATTTCATTCAATAACATTCCATTCCTCTTTATTTCATATCTTTCTTTTCCATTACATCCCTTTCTATTCCATATCAATCCATTCCTTTCCTCTCCATTCCATTCCTATCCTTTCCATTCGTTTCCATTTCGTTCCTTTCCTTTCCATTCAATTCTATTCCATTTCATTCCTTTCCATTCAATTCCATTACATTCCTCTCCATTACATTCCTCTCCATTCCCTTCTAATCCATTCTATTCCATTCCATTCTATTCCATTCCATTCTTCTCCATTCCATTTCGCTCCATTCCATTCCACTCCATTCTTTTCCATTCCATTCCATTCCACTACATTACATGCCTCTCCATTCCATTCCTCTCCATTCAATTCCTCTACATTCCATTCCATTCCCTTCTATAAATTCCATTCCATTCCATTCTGCTCCTCTCCATTTCATTCCATTCCATTCCATTCATCCCCATACCATTCCACTTCCTTCCATTCCATTACTCTCTATTCCATTCCATTCCTCTCCATTCCATTCCACTCCATTCCATTCCATTCCACTCCATTCCATTCCTTTCCTTCCCGTTCCATTTAATTTCATTACTCTCCATTC
>NW_007261146.1:0-9782 GCF_000164805.1 Carlito syrichta
CAACTGGCTAGAAAGCAGGCCAGCTAGTTAAAACAGCTAGTTAAGTTAGCTGGCTAGCCAGCTGGTTAGCTAGTTAGTGACCTAGTTACATCAGTTGGCTAGCTGTCTAGTTAACCAATAAAGTAAATAAAGCTACTTCAGAAAGCTGGCTATCCAGATGGCTAGAGAGTTAGAGAGCTAGTTAAGTCAGCTGGCTAGCCAGCTGCTGGATAACTAGTAATGCCAGCTAGTTTAGTCACCTGACTGGCCAGCAGCCTAGCTCATTAATCAACTAGTTATAACAGCTGGATAACCAGCTGGCTAGGTAGATAAGTCAAATCGTTAAGTCAGTTGGCTAGTCAGCTAGATAGCTAGTTAAAAAGCTAGTTAATTCAGAAGGCAAAACAGCTGTCTGGCTATTTATTTCAACTACTACAGTCAACTGGCTAGCTAGGTAGACAGCCAGTTATGTCAGTTAGTTAAGTCAGCTTCCTTGCTAGATAGCTAGCTAGGAAGCTGGCTAGATATTTCAGCTGGTAAAATCAGCTGGTTTGCTAGGTAGCTTGGTAGTTAAGTCTACTAGTTACATCAGCTGGATAGCTAGTTAAGTCAGCTGGTTAAGTCAGCTGGCTAGCCACCTGCCTAGGTTGGGTAGCTAGCTAGTTAAGTAAACTGGCTTGCCAGCTGGCTAGCTAGTTAAGTCAGCTAGTTAACTCAGTTCACTACCCAACTGGTTAGCTAGGAAGCTAGGTAGTCAGTCAGCTCTCAAGCCAGCAGGATATGTAGGTATCTAGCTAGTTCAGTCAGCTTGTTAGCCACCTGTCTAGCTAGTAATATCTGCTAGTTATGTCAGCTGCCTAGTCAGCTGGCTAACTATTTAAGTCAGCTAGTTAAGTTAGCTGGCTTGCCAGCTGGCTAGCTAGGTAGTGAACTAGTTAAGTCAGATGGCTAGCCAGCTGGCTAGCAATTTAAGTTAGCTAGTTAATTCTGCTGGCTTCCCAGCTGCCTACATATGTAGCTTGCAGGTTATGTTAGTAGGCTGGTCTAGGAGGTGGCCAGCTAGTTAAACCGGCTTGCTAGCCAGCTGAATAACAGATTGGCTTGCTAGTTAAGCCAGCTGGCTAGCCATATAGCCAACCATGTAGATAGTTAATTAAATCAGCTGGCTAGCCAACTAGACAGCCAACAAGCTTGTCACCTAGATATGTCAGCTAGCTAGCCAGCTAGCTAGTTAAGTCAGCTAGCAAGTCAGCTAACTCCCCAGCTAGCTAGTTATGTCAGCTAGCTACTCAGGTTGCTATTCAGCTAGCTATTTAAGTCAGCTAGCTAGACAGCTAGCTAGTCATTTAGATAGTTGTCAGTTTGCCAGTAGCCAGATAGCTAGGTAGTTAAGTCAGCAAGCTATAGATTTAGCTTGTTTGCTAGCTAGTTATATCAGCTAGATAGCCAGCTATCTATTCAGCTAGCTAGTCAAGTCAGCTATCAAATCAGCTAGTTACTTAGCTAACTAGTTTGCTAGCATCTCAGCTATCTGGTCAGCTAACTAGGGGGCTCAATTGCTTTCCATCAGGTCAGTTAATTAATCAGCTAGCTCGCCTGCCAACTGGTCACCAAACTGTTCAGCTCACTCACAGGCGAAAAGTTCAACTAACTTGTCAGCTCACTCACAGGACAACAAGTCAGCTAACTAATCGGCTTCCTCACCAGATGACTAATTAAGTCAGATCACAGGTCGGCTGGCTCGCCAGTTGACTAGTTAAGGCAGCTCACCAGTCAGCTTACTCTCTGGCCAACTAGTTAAGTTGGCTCACCAGTTGGCTTAATCGCCAGTCAACTAGTTAAATCTTCTGTTGGCTCACTCACAAGCCGACTAAATTCAGCTGACAAGTGAGCTCACATGCTGGCCAAATAGTTAAGTCTGCTGACCAGTCTGCTCACTCCCTGGCCAACTAGGTAAGTCAGCTGACTTGTCGGCTCACTTGACGGCCTACTAGTTGTCAGCTGACAAGTCGGCTCACTTACAGGCCGACTAGTTAATTCAGTTCACTTTGCTCACTCATAGGCCGACTAGTTAAGTCAGTTAAATGGTCAGCCTACTAGTCGGCCAACTAGTTGAGTCAGCTAACCAATTGGCGGATTAGTAGGTCAAATTGTCAGCTGATAAGTTAGCTCAGCTCACTAGTCAGCTGACTAGTTAGGACAGGTAACTAGTTTGCCAACTAGTTGGCCGACTACTTAGTTGAGAAAACCAGCATGTCAACTAGTTAACCAAGCTAACTAGTGGGCCAACTCGTCAGTCAACTATTTGACCCAACTAACTAGTCGGCCGATTATTCGGCCAACTTGTTAAGCCAGCTAAGAAGTCGGTCTAGTAGTCAGCCAATGCGTTAAACCAGCTAACTTGTCAGACGACTAGTCAGTCAACAATTATGTCATGCAGTTAACTCGTTAAACAACTAGTTAAGTCAGCTAATTTATGCGTTTACCAACTAGGTAAAACAGTTAGCTAACTTGTTAACCAACTCGTTAAATCAGCTAGCTATCTAGCCAACTAGTTAAGTCAGCTAACTAAGTCTACTAGCTAAACAGATAGTTAGCTAAATCAGCTAGCTATGTCAGCTAGCTATGTCAGTTAGCTCACTAATTGGCTAGCTATTGAATCAGCTACTTAAGTCTGCTACCTAACTAGTTAACTAATGAGTTAAATCAGCTGGTTATTCAGCTAGTAAAAATAGTTAGCTACACATATTTAATTCAGGTAGTTAAGTCAGCTAGCTAACTAATTTAGCTAGTAACGTCAGCCAGTTAAGTCAGCTAGCTAAGTAGATAAGTCAGCTACCTAATTCAGCTAGTTAAGTCAGCTTTCTAATTTAGTCAGCTGCTTAAGACATCTAGCTAGCTAGTTAGCAAATGGGTTAAGTCAGCAGGTTGAGACAAGCAGTTAGCTCATTAACTGAATGGTTAAGTCAACTGGTTGAGTCAACTAGCTAGACAGTAAGAAAATGGGTTGAGTCAGATGGTTGTTTAGACTAGCTAGCTAGTTAGCTAACGAGTTAAGTCAGCTGGTTGAGGCAGATAGCTAGCTAGTGAGCTAACGAGTTAAGTAAGCTGGTTGAGTCAGCTAGCTAGTTTTTCAGCTAACGAGTTAAGTCAGATAATTAAGAAAGCTAGCAAGCACCTAGATAACCAAGTAAGCTAACTGGATAGCTAGCTGATTAAATCAGCTGGCTAGCCCGCTGGCTAGCTAGTTAGGTCACTTAGTTGAGTCAGCTCACTGGACAGCAGGATAACTAGGTAGTTAGGTAGTTAATTCAGCTGGCAAGCCAGCGGGCTATGTAGGTAGGTAGCTAGTTAATTCAACTAACTAGCCATCTGGGGTCTAGTTATGTGAGCTTGTTAAGTCAGCTGGCTATCCAGCTGTATAGCTAGGTGGCAAGCTAGTTCATTCTGCTGGCTAGACAGCTGTCTACTTCGTTAAGTCAGCTAGTTAAGTCAGCTGGCTAGGCTGCTGGTTAGCTAGGTAGATAGGCAATTAAGTCAGATGGCTAGCCAGCTGGCTAACTAGTTAAGTCAGCTAGCTAAGTAAACTTGCTAGCCAGCTTACTAGCTAGGTAGGTAGCTAGTTATGTCAACTGTATAGCCAGCTGGTTAGATAGCTAAATCAACTATTTAAGTAAGCTGACTAGCATGCTGGCTAGTTAGGTAGCTTGTTATTTATTCAGCTAGCTAGACAGCTGGCTAGATAGTTATGACACCTAGTTAATTCAGATGGATAGCCAGGTGGCTAACTGTTTAGCAAGCTAGTAAATTCACCTGACAAGAAAGCAGGCCAGCTAGTTAAGACAACTAGTTAGGACAGCTGGCTAGCTAGGTAGTGACCTAATTAAGTCAGTGTGCAAGCCAGCTGGCTAGCTAATTATTTCAGCTAGTTAAGTCAGCTGGCTATACAGGTGCCTAGAGAGGTAGAGAACTAGTTAAGTCAGCTGGCTAGGCAGCTAGATATCTAGTTAATTCAGCTAGTTTAGTCACCTGGCTGGCCAGATGCCTAGCTCGTTAATCAACTAGCTCAGTCAGCTGACTAACCAGCTGGCTAGCTAGATAAGTCATCTCATTAAGTCAGTTGGCTAGCCAGCTTGCTAGGTAGTTAAAAAGCTAGTTAAGTCAGATGGTTAGACAGCTAGACAGCTGGCTAGCTAGTTATAACAGCTAATTATTTCAGCTGTATAGCTAGGTAGCTAGCTAATTAGGTCAACTAGTTGTCAGCTAGATGGCTAGTTAAGTCAGCTAGATAAGTCAGCTAGCTAGCTATATATCTAACTAGGTATCTAGCTAGTTATTTCAGCTATTAAAATCAACAGGTTAGCCAGGTAGTCAGCTAGTTACGTCAGCTAGTTAAGTTAACTGATTAGCTGGGTAGCAAACTAGTTAAATCTGCTGACTAGCCAGCTAACTAGTTATTTAGGTCACCTAGTTAAGTCAGTTTGCTAGTTAGCAGGATAGCTAGGTAACTAGATAGTTAAGTCAGCTGGCAAGCATGAAGAATACCTATGTAGCTAACTAGCTGCATCAGCTGGCTTGCCACCTGGCTAGCTAGTGATGTCAGCTAGTTCAATCAGCTGGTTAGCCAGCTGGCTAATTAGTTAAGTCACCTGCTTGAATCAGCTGGCTAGCCAACTGGCTAGCTGGTTAAGTCTGCTAGTTAATACAATGGCTATCCATCTGATAGCTAGGTAGATAGCTAGTTAACTCAGCTGGCTAGTCAGCTGGTTAGTTGTTGACATCAGCTAGTTAAATCAGCTGGCTAGCCACCTGGCTATGCAGGTAGCTAGCTAATTATGTCAGCTGGCTAGAGGGCTGGTTAACTAGGTAAGTCAGTGAGTTAAGATAGTTTTTTAGCTCGTTGGCTAGCTAGGTGGGTAGCAAGTTAATCCAGCTGGCTAGCCAGTTGGCTATCTAGTTAAGTGAGATAATTATGTCAGCTGGTTAGCTGGCTGGCTACCTAGGTGTCTGGCAAGTTAAGCCAGCTGGTTAAAGGGCTGGTCAGTTAGGTTGCCAGCTAGTTAAACTGGCTGGCTAGCCAGCTTACCAGCATGGTGGCTGGCTAGTTAAGCTGGCTGGTACTAGCCAGCTTGCAAGCCCGTTATTCAAGATAGCCAGCTGCCTAGCTTGCTAGCCTGCCAGGTAGCTAGCTAGTTAAGTCATCTGGCTAGTCATCTAGCCAACCAGGTAGCTAGCTAATTAAGTCAGCTGGCTAATCTGTTAGCCAGTCAACTACCTCCTCAGCTCGTTAAGTCAGCTAACTAGCTAGCTAGTTAAAGTCAGCTAGCTAGTCAGCTAGCTAGATAAATCAGCTAGCCAGCTAACTAGCCAGTTAGCTGGCTAGTTAAGTCAGTTGCCTAGACAGCTAGATAGCTTGTTTGCTAGCCAGTTATGTCAGCTACATAGCCAGCTAGCTAGTCAGCTAACTAGTTGTCAGCTAGCAAATCAGATATTACTTATCTATCTAGTCAGCTATCAATTCAGCTAGCTGGTCAGCTAATTAGTGGACTCGCTTGCTTCCCATCAGGTAAGCTAACTAGTCGGCTCCCTTGCCTGCCTACCAGTCAGCAAAGTTTTGGGCTCACTCACCTGCCAACAGGTCATCTAATTTGTCAGCTCGCTCACAAGCCAACAGGTCAGCTAACTAGTCACCTTGCTCGCCAGCTGACTAGTTAAGTCAGCTCACCTGTTGTCTCAATTGCCTACCAACTAGTTAAGGCAGCTCACCTGTCGGCTCACTCTCTGGCCAGTTAGTTAAGTTGGCTCACCAGTCGGCTCATTCACTGGTCAACTTGTTAATTCTTCTGAACAGTCAGCTTATTCGCCAGCCGACTCTATTCGGTTGACCAGTGAGCTCATTCACCAGCAGATTAGTTAAGTCAGCTGACCAGTCGGCTCAATCGCAGGCCAACTAGATAAGTCAACACACCTGTCGGCTCACTCAGTGGCCAACAAATTAACTCAGCTAACCAGTGTGCTGAATAGCTGGCCAACTAGATAAGTCAGCTAACCAATAGGCCGACTAGTCGACCCACTTGTAAAGTGACAAGTTAGCTCAGCTAATTAATTGGCCGACAAGTTAGGTCACCTAACTAGTTGGCCAACTAGTCGGCAGACTAGATTGGTCAGGAAACCAGGAGGCAACAAGTTAACCTTGTTAACTAGTGAGGCAACTCGTTAGTCATCTAGTTAATCCAGCTAATTAGTCGACCGACTAGTCGGCTTATTGTTAAGCCAGCTAACAAGCCCGTCGAGTAGTCAGCCAACACGTTAAATCAGCTAAGTTTTCTGCCTACTCATCAGCCAAAAATTTAAGTCACTTTGATAACTCGTTAATCAACTAGTTAAGACAGATAGTTAACTCGTTTACCAACGAGTAAAACAGTTAGCTAACTCATTATCCAACTCGTCAATAGGCTTCTTGTTATCCAACTAGTTAAGTAACTACCTATGTCAGCTAGTTAACTTGCTAGCTAGCTAAGACAGCTAGCTTACTAGCGAGATAAATATTTAAGTCAGCTACTTAAGTCTGCTACTTAACTAGCTACCTATTTATTAAATCAGCTAGTTATTCAGCTAGTTAAATAGTTCTCTAACTATTTAATTCAGGTAGTTAAGTCAGTTAGCTAACTAGATAAGTTAGCCAGTAAAGTCAGCTAGCTAAATAGTTAAATGAGCTACCTAAGTCAGCTAGTTACGTCAGCTTTTTAAATTAGTCAGCTGGTTAAGACAACTAGCTAGATAGTGAGCCAATGGTTTATATCAGCAGAGTCAAGTTGTTAGCTAGTTAACTAATGGGTTAAATGAGCTGGTTGAGTCAGCTAGCTAACTAGTGAGCAAATGGGTTGGGTCAGCTGCTTGAGTAGGATAGATAGCTTGTTAGCTAACGAGTTATGTCAGCTGGTTGTGTCAGCTAGCTAGCTCCTTAGCTAACGAGTTAAGTCAAATGACTAAGTCACCTAGCTAGCACATTGTATAATGAGTAAGCTAACTAGTTAGCTAACTGGATATGTCAGCTAGCTAGCAAGTCAGCTAACTATTTAAGTCAGCTTGTTAGCTAGGTAGCTAGCTAGTTAGCTAACTATTTAAGTCAGCTCGCTATCTAGGTAGCGAGCCAGTTAAGTCAGCTAGTTAAGTCAGTTGGCTAGTCAGCTGGTTAGCTTGGTAGTGAGCTAGTTGTCAGTTAGCTAGATAGCTGGTTAGCTGCTTAATTCAGCTAGTTAAGAGAACTGGCTAGCCAACTTTCAAGGTAGTTAACTAGATAGTTAAGTCAGCTAGATAGTTACCTGGCTAGCTAGTGATTTCAGTGAGTTAAGTCAGCTGGCTAGCCAATGGGCTAGCTGGTTACAACAGCTAGTTTAGTCAGCTGTCTAGTCAGCTGACTACATAGGTAGACAGCTAGATAAGTCAGCATGATAGCCAGCAGACAAGCTGTTCAATGCACCTAGTTATTTAAGCTTGCTAGCCAGCGAGCTAGGTAGTTAGCAAGATAGTAAAGAGGGCTGGCTAACCAGCTTGCAAACTTAAGTCAGCTAGGTTAGTCAGCTGGCTAGCCAGCTGGCTAGATACGTAGTTATCTAATTTAGTCATCTGGCTAGCCAGCTGACTAGCTGGTTAAGTCAGCTAGATAAGTCAGCTGGCAACCAGCTGGCTAACTAGTTAAGTCAACTCATTAAGTCAGTTGGCTATTCAGCTGGTTAAGTAGTTGAAAAGCTAGTTAGTTCAGAAGGCTGTCCATCTGGCTAGCTAGGTATTTCAGCTAGTTAAGACAGCTGGATAGCTAGGTAGGTAGATGGATAAGTCAGCTAGTTAAGTCAGCTTGCTAGCTTGTTAAGTCAGCGAATTTAGTCAGATGACTTGCCAGCTGGCTAGCTGAGTAGCTAGCTAGTTAAGTCAGCTGGCTAGACAGTGAGCTAGCTAGTTAACTAACATGGTTATGTCATCTCACTAGCCAGCTGGTTAGCTAGGTAGCTAGGGAAGTAAGTCAGCTGGCAAGTCAGCAGGCTATGTAGGTAGCTAACTAGTTAACTCAGCTGGGTGTCCAGCTGGCTAGCTAGGTAGCTAGGCTGTTAGGTCAGCCTGCTAGCCAGCTGGCTAA
Source organism: Carlito syrichta (assembly GCF_000164805.1). Taxonomy (NCBI): domain Eukaryota; kingdom Metazoa; phylum Chordata; class Mammalia; order Primates; family Tarsiidae; genus Carlito; species Carlito syrichta. Next base: position 8,117 of record NW_007261146.1, read on the forward strand.
CTAGTTAAGTCACCTAGTTAAGTCAGCTGGCAAGACAGATAGCTAGCTAGTTAGCCAGATTGTTAAGTCAGCTGTCTAGCCTGCAGGATAGCTATTTAAGTCACCTGGTTAAGTCAGCTGTCTAGCCAGCTGGCTAGCTGGGTAGATTGCTACATAAGTTAGCTGGCTAGACAGCTGGCTAGCTGCTTAAGTCAACTAGTTAAATCAGCTGGCTAGCCACCTGGCTAGCTATATAGCAAGATATTTAATTCAAGTGACTAGCAAGCAGTCCAGCTATTTACGTCATCTAGTGAAGTCAACTGGGTAGCCAGCTGGCTAACTATGTAGTGAGCTAGATAAGTCAGTTGGCTAGCCAGCTGGTTAACTAATTAAGTAAGCTCGTTTAGTCAGCTGTCTAGCCAGCTGACTAGCAGGATAAGTCAGCTAGTTAAGTAATCTGTCATCCACCTTACTAGCAAGTTAAATCAGCTAGTTAAGTCAGGTTGCAATCAGCTGGCTGGCTAGTTATTTCAGCTAATTAAATCAACTGGCTAGCTAGGAAGCTAGCTATATTCGTCAGTTAGTTATGATAGTTAGGTAGCTAGTTAAGCCAGCTTCTTAAGTCAGCTGGCTAGCTAGATAGCTTGCTAGATAGCTAGCTAGTTAAGACAGCTAGATAAACCAGCTGACTAGTTAGGTAGCTAGCTAAGTCAGCTATTTAAGTCAGCTTGCTAGCTAGTTAATTCAGCGAGTTAAGTCAGCTGGCTTGCCAGCTGCCGAACTGGGTACCTACCGAGTTAACTCAGCTGACTAGCCCGTTATATAGCTAGTTAAGTAACCTATTTAAGTCAGCTCACTAGCCAGCTTGTTACCTGGGTATTTAGGTAGTTAACTCAGCTGGCAAGCCAGCGGGACATGTAGGTAGGTAGCTAGTTAAGTCAGCTGGCTATCCAGCTGGCTGGCTAGGCACCTAAGCTGTTAAGTCAACCTGCTAGCCAGCAGGCTAGCTAGTTAAGTGACATAGTTTAAACAGTTGACTAGACAGCTGGATACCTAGGTAGCTAGATAGTTAAGTCAGTTGTCTAATCAGCTGCCTAGCTAGTTAAGTCACCTAGGTAATTCAGTTGTCTAGACTGCTGGCTCACTAGGTAGCTTGTTAATTAAGTCAGCTGACTAGACAGCTGGCTAGTGAGTTAAGTCACCTAGTTTAGTTAGCTGGCTAGCCAGCTTGTTAGGTACATAATAAGCTAGTTAATTCTCCTGACTAGCAATCAGGCCAGCTATTTAAGTCAGCTAGTTAAGTCAGCCGGCTCTCCAGCTGTCTAGCTCTGTATCGAGCTACTTAAGTCAGTTAACTAGCCAGCTGGCAAGCTAACTAAGTCAGTTAGGTAAGTCAGCTGACTAGCCAGCAAGCTAGCTAGGTAGAGAGCTAGGTAAGACAGCTGGCTAGCCAGCTGGCTAACTAGTTAATTCAGCTAGTTGAGTCAGCTGGCTAGCCAGCTGGCTAGCTGGTTGAGTCAACTAGTTATGTCAGGTGACTTGCCAACTGGGTAGCTAGGTAAGAAGCTAGTTAAGTCAGCTGGCTAGTCAGCTGGCTAGCTATTAAAATCAGGTAGTTAATTGAGCTGGATTCCCAGCTGGTTAGCTAGGTAGTTAATTAGTTAAGTCAGTTGGGTAGCCAGATGGA
>NW_007261147.1:0-7280 GCF_000164805.1 Carlito syrichta
ATACACAACCCCTTGCCAAGGGTGAAAAAGAATTGGGGTTATAGCAGTCCTCAGTCGTAAAATCAACAGGCCATCTGCTGTGGGCTAAACAAGAATCAGGGTTTAGAAGCTGGAACATAGGTATAGCAGTCCTCATATGCAGAATCTACATGATCTCTAGCTAAGGAGAACTAAGAAACCTCTTTTATACGGTTCCTACGTCACAATATCTACATGACATTTTGCTAATGGCAAAACAAGAATCAGGTTTTCCAAACAGGATTCTGGGGAAAGGGAGTCCTCATATACAGGACATTACATGGCCCTTGGTAAAGAAGAATAAGGTATCTGTGATACACTAGTCCACAATCCGAAAAATTCTCAGGGAGTCTTGCTGCGGTATAAACAAGAATCAAGGCTTCGAGCTCGTCTCATGTTTCAGAGATATTTGGCTTGTGGGTATTATGAATCAGTCATTTCAGGACTCCAGCAACATTCTGGTCCTCTTGAGAGTTGTAATCGGGTATCTGGTAGTACAAATCCCTGTAGTTCCTCGGGACAATTAAGGCCAGATTCCCGGAAAAAAAGTATCATATTGCCGTACTTGGATGTAACTTTGGTCTTAAGATGAAGTTGGGAATCCTTAAATTTCCCTTTGTACTTTATTTGTAGAGGGGCTGAGGGTTATGCAGTTGCCAATATTTAGTACAAATCATTAAAATGCAACCAGGATCCATGGATTCCACATCCCTAGGAAAATCTGGGCATCTGCATTTTTGTACACACCGTTTTGGAATCCACATGGACATCGAAATTCAGGGCATCATGCTGCGAACAGAAAGGGAAGCCGTTTCTTGGAGTTCTCAATAACCTAAATCTGAAAAGTCTCTTGATAAGGTTTAATCAGCAATCTGGGCTTCTAAGTCGCCATATTTTTAGTGTGTCTTTTGAGAAGCGACCAGAAATCTTGGGTTCCAATCCTCAAGAACTTTATGGGAATCTTTCTCTTGATATTCAAGCAACTGGAATTCTAGGTCACCAGGAAATATCTCGGCGACTTGCTGAGAATGAAGTAGGAATTTCAGTAATGGGAGTCCTCATATACAGAACACTACACGACCTGTTGCTACGGAAGAATAAGGAACCTTGGTTACACGTGGCCTCCATCCCAAAATCCTACAGATCGTCATGCTAAGAGATAACCACCATTCAGGTTTTGGGAGTAGGAATCTGGATAATGGTAGCCCTCATATTCAGGAAACTGCACTGTCTGTTGCTAAAGGAGAATAAGGAGTCTGGTTTTACATGTGTCCTCCATTCCAACAAAACTTCAGTGTTTCTTGCTAAGGGCTAAACAGGAATTTGGGTTTATGAAGCATAAACTAGGGAAATGAAATCCTCATATACAGGCAAATGCACTGACTTTTCCTAATAGAGATTAAGGAATGTGGTTAACATGTTTTCTCAATCTCCAAAGACTATACGGCGTCTTCCTAAGATCTAAACAAGAATCAAGCTTTTGACACATGTATCTGTGAACAGGAGTACTCATATACAGGTAACTGCACGGCTGTTGCTAAAAATAAGGAATCTGGGTTATACGAGTCCTCAGTCCTGAAAATCTACAGGGAATCTTGATGACTGCTAAAGAAGAATCAGGGATTCGAGGCATGAATGTGGGTAATAGCACTCCACATATACAGGAAACTACTTGGCCGCTTGCTTACAAATGGAAGAAATCTGTTTTCCACGGTTCCTCTATCAAAAAATCTACATAACTTCTTACTAAGGGCTAAACAAGAATCAGGGTTTCGGAAAAGGAATCAAGGGAAAGAGAGTCCACACATACAGGACACTACACGGCCTCCAACTAAGTATGAATAAAGAATCATTGTTGTACGCGTCCTCAATCCAGAAAATTCCCAGGTTGTCTGCTATGGGACAAACAAGAAACAGATCTTCGAGCTCCCCAAATGTTTCAGAGCAATTTAGCATTCAGATATTATGAATCAGTCCTTTCTGGACTCCAGCAATATTCTGATCCTTTTAAAAATTGTAAATGGTATTGGGGACTCCAAGTCCGTTAGTTTCTGAGAACAACTAAGGCCAGATTCCAGGACAAAAAGAATCTTCTTGCCATATTTGGATGTAACTCTGGTCTTAAGGTGAACCCTGTAATCCTTCGCCTTCCTTGTCTTTTTTTATTTTGAGATGGGACAAGTGTTTTGCACTTGCCAAATGCTTACTATGTTCTTTTAATGGTAACCAGGAATCATGGAATCCACGAACCTAGGAAATTTCTGGGCATCTGTCTTTTGATATACTGAATTGGGAAGCGAAATCGACAGGAAAAATCAGGGCATCTTACTGAGAATAAAAAGGAAATCCTGTTCTAGGCGTTCTCATTTCCTGGAATCTACAGGGCCTCTTGGTAAGGTTTAATCAACAATCTGGGCTTCTGGGTTCCTACATTTTCAGAGCTACTTGCTCCACGGACACGCTAAATCTGTCATTACAGACCCTCAGAATCTTTCTGGTCCTCTTCCTCCTTGTAATCAAGGATTGGACCCTAGAAATCTTTTTGTTTCCTGGAACCATCTACAACCATAATCATATTCCCCAGATCAAAATGTATATTAGTACAAAATTCCTCGATTCAGGTGACTTCAAAAAACAGAAAATTCTTGTAGGTGGGCAGGTAGGAATTGGGGTTTTGGCTTTGGAATATTCCACATTTTGGGAAGTTCTTTTGAAGGGGAACCAGGAATCTTGGGTTCCAGTTCCCAAAAAACTTTATGGACGTCTTTTTCTTGGTATCCAAAAAACTGGAATTCTCGGACTACAGGAACTGTCTTGGCATCCTGCAGAGTGAAGCAGGATGCTGGGTAGAGAGGTCGTCATATACAGGAAACTACACGTCATATTGGTAAGGAAGAATAAGGAATCATATTTATATGAGTCCTGAGTCCCAAATCTACAGGCCGTCTTCCTAAGTGGTAACCACGAATCAGATTTTTGAAATAGGTATCTGGGTATTGGGTGGCCACATATACAGCAACCTTCACTACCTATTGCTAAGTAAGAATACGGAATCTGTGTTACTTGGATCCTCAATCCCAGAAAAGCTTAAGGTCATCTTGTTATGGGCTAAACATGAGTCATGGTGTTTTTGAGCATGAATCTGGAAAATGGAGTTCTTATTTACAGTCAACTACATGACCTTTTGGTTAGAAAGAATAAGGAATCTGGGTTACACGAGTCCTCAATCCCAAAAATCTACAGAGCATCTTGGAAAGTTTTAAAAGAATTAGAGTTTCGAAGCAGGATGTATCTAATGAGAGTCCTAATATACAGGAAAATACACAGCCCCTTGCCAAGGAAGAAAAAGAATCGGGGTTATAGCAGTCCTCAGTCCTTAAAATAAACAGGTCATCTGTTGTGGTCTAAACAAGAATCAAGTTTTAGAAGCTGGAACATAGGTAATAGCAGTCCTCATATGCAGAATCTATATGGTCTCTAGTTAAGGAGAACTAAGAAACCTCTTTTCCACGGTTCCTCTGTCACAATATCTACATAATATCTTGCTAATGGCAAAACAATAATCAGGTTTTCCAAACAGGATTCTGGGGAATGGGAGTCCTTATATACAGTTATTACACGGCCATCGGTAAAGAAGAATAAGGAATCTGTGATACACTATTCCACAATCCGAAAAATTCTCAGGGAGTGTAGCTGCGGTATAAACAAGAATCAAGGCTTCGAGCTCATCTCATGCTTCAGAAATATTTGTCTTTTGGGTATAATGAATCAGTCATTCATGACTCCAGCACCATTCTGGTCTTCTTGAGAGTTTTAATCGGGTAACTGATAGTACAAATCCCTTAAGGTTCTCGGGAAAATCAAGGCCAGATTCCCAGAAAAAAAGTATCATATTGCCGTATTTGGATGTAACTTTGGTCTTAAGATGAACTTCGTAATCCTTAAATTTCCGTTTATACTTTATTTGTCGAGGGGCTGAGGATTTTGCAGTTGTCAAATATTTAGTAAGTATTTTTGAAATCCATGGATTCCACGTTCCTAGGAAACGTCTGGGCATCTGTATTTTTGTACACAGCGTTTTGGAATTCACATGGACAGGGAAATTCAGGGCATCTTGCTAAAAACAGAAAGGGAATCCGATTCTTGGAGGTCTCAATCGCCTAAATCTCCAAAGATTCTTGATAAGGTTTAATCAGCAATTTGGGCATCTATGTCGCCACATTTTTATTGTGTCTTTTGAAAAGGGACCAGGAATCTTGAGTTCCAATACCTCAAGAACTTTATGGGAGTCTTTCTCTTAAAATCCAAGCAACTGGAATTCTAGGTCACCAGGCAATATCTTGGCGTCTGTCTGAGAATGAAGCAGGAATTTCAGTAATGGGAGTCCTCATAAACAGAGCACGGCACATCCTGTTGCTACGGAAGAATAAGGAATCTTGGTTACACGAGGCCTCCATCTCAAAAACGTACAGACCGTCTTGCTAATAACCACCATTCAGATTTTGGGAGTAGGAATCTGGATATTGGGGGTCCTCATATACAGGAAACTGCACTGTCTATTGCTAAAGGAGAATAAGGAGTCTGGTTTACACATGTCCTCCATCCCAATAAAATTTCAGGGTCTCATGGTAAGGGCTAAACACGACTTTTCCTAAGAAAGAATAAGGAATGTGGGTGACATGTTTTCTCAATCTCCAAAAAAGTATACGAAGTCTTCCTAAGATCTAAACAAGAATCAAACTTTCGACGCATGTATCTGTGAACTGGAGTACTCATATACAGGTAACTGCACGACTGTTGCTAAAAATAAGGAATCTGGGTTATACGAGACCTCAGTCCTGAAAATCTACAGGGCATCTTGCTGACGGCTAAAGAAGCATCAGGGATTCGAGGCATGAATGTGTGTAATAGCAATCAACATATACAGGAAACTACATGGCCTCTTGCTAATAAAAGAGAAGAAATCTGTTTTCCCCGGTTCCTCTATCAAAAAATCTACATAAATTTTTACTAAGGGCTAAACAAGCACCTGGCTTTCGAAACAGGAATCAAGGGAAAGACAGTCCTCACATACAGGACACTACTTGGCCTCCAACTAAGTACTAATAAAGAATTATTGCCAGATTCCAGGACAAAAAAATCTTTTTGCCATATTTGGATGTAACGCTGGTCTTAAGGTGAACCCTGTAATCCTTCCCCTTCCGTGTCTCTTTTCATTTTGAGACGGCACAAGGGTTTTGCACTTGCCAAATGTTTACTACATACTTTTAAAGTAACCAGGAATCATGGAAACCACGTCCCTAGGAAACTTCTGGGCATCTGTCTTTTGATATACTGAATTTGGAATTCAAATCGACAGGAAAAATCAGGGCATCTTGCTGAGATTAAAACGGAAATCCGGTTCTAGGAGTTTCATTTTCCGGAATCTACAGGGCATCATGATAAGGTTTAATCAGCGATCTGGGCTTCTGGGTTCCTACATTTTCAGAGCTACTTGCTCCGTGGATATGCAAAATCTCTCATTACACATCCTCAGGATCCTTCTGGTCCTTCCTTTAGTTGTAATCAAGGATTTGTCGCTAGACATCCTTTTGTTTCCAGGGATCATCTGCGACCATAATCATATTCCCCCGAATCAAAAGGTATATTGGTAAAAAATTTCTCGATTCAGGTGATCTCAAAGTACAGAAAATTCTTGTGTGTGGGCATGTAGGAATTGGGGTTTGCGTTTGGAATATTCCACATTTTGGGGATGTCTTGTGAAAAGGAACCAGAAATCTTGGATTACTGTTCCCAAAGAACATTAAGGACGTCTTTCTCTTGATATCCAAAAAACTGGTATTTTTTGTTCCAAGAACTGTCTTGGCATCCTGCAGAGTGTATCAGGAAGCAGGGTAATGGAGGTCGTCATATACAGGAAACTACACGTCATATTCGTTAGGAAGTATAAGGAATCTTCCTTATATGAGTCCTCAATCCCAAAACTACCGGCCGTTTTCCTAAGAGGTAACCACTAATCAAGTTTTTGACAAGGAATCTGGGTAATGGGAGTCCTCATATACAGGAAACTTCATTGCCTATTACTAAGTAAGAATAAGGAATGTGCATTACTCGTGTCCTCAATCCTAAAAAAACTTCAGGTAGTCTTGCTATGGCCTAAACACGAATCATGCTGTTTTCTAGCATGGATCTGGGAAATGTAGACCTTATTTACAGGCAACTACATGAATTTTGCAACTACATGAATAAAGAACCTGGGTTACACGAGTCCTCAATCCCAAAAATCTACAGAGCATCTTGGAAAGTGTTAAAAAGTAATCAGAGTTTCGAAGCAGGATTTATCTAATGAGCATCCTCTTATACAGAAAAATACACAGCCCCTTGCCAAGGAAGAAAAAGAATCGGGGTTATAGCATACCTCATTCAGGAAAATCAACAGGCCATCTGCTGTGGGCTAAATAATAATCAGGGTTTAAAAGCTGGAACAAAAGTAGCAAGAGTACCCATATACAGAATCTACACGATCTCTACCTAATTAGAAATATGAAACCTATTCTACACGGTTCCTCCATCAGATTATCTACATGACATCTTGCTAATGGCAAAACAAGAATCTGGGTTTCCAAACAGGAAAAAATTCTCAGGGTGTCTTGCTGCGGTAAAAACAAGGATCAAGGCTTCGAGCTTGTCTCCTATTTCGGAGATATTTGGCTTGTTGGTATTATGAATCAGTCATTTCAGGGCTCCAGTAACATTCTGGTCCCCTTGAGTGTTGTAATCGGGTATCTCTGAGGTTCTTCAGGACAATTAAGGCCAGTTGCCCGGAAAAAGTATCATCTTACCGTATTTGGATGTAACTTTGGTCTTATCATGAAATTGGTAATCCTTAAATTTCCATTTGTACTTTATGTAGAGGGGCCGAGGGTTTTGCTGTTGCCAAATATTTAGTACGGATTATTAAAATGTAACCAGGATTCATGAAATCCACGTCCCTAGGATATATCTGGGCATCTGCATTTTTATATAGAAAGTTTTCGAATCTACATGGACAGGAAACTCAGAGCATCTTGCTGAGAACAGAAATGGAATCCGGTCTTGGAGTTCTCAATCGCCTAAATCTACAAGGTCTCTTCATGAGGTTAAATCAGCAATCTGGGCTTCTATGTCGCTGCATATAGGTGTGTCTTTTGAAAAGGGACCAGGAATCTTGGGTTCTAATTACTTAGACTTTATTGAGTCTTTCTCATGATATCCAATCAACT
>NW_007261147.1:10573-11360 GCF_000164805.1 Carlito syrichta
CCAACTTTCAGGTTTTGGGAGTAGGAATCTGGATAATGGCAGTCCTCATATACTGGAAACTGCACTGTGTATTGCTAAAGGAGAATAAGGAATCAGGTTTACACGTGTCCTCCATCCCCAAAAAAACTTCAGGGTGTCTTGCTAAGGGCTAAACACAAATTTGGGTTTTTCAAGCATATCCTAGGATATTAAATCCTCATATACAGGCAAATGCACTGACTTTTCCTAAGAAAGAATAAGGAATCTGGGTGACATGTTTTCTCAATCCCTAAAAAAGTACATGGCGTCTTCCTATGATCTAAACAAGAATCAAGCTTTCGACGCATGTATCTGTGAACAGGAGTACTCATATACAGGCAACTACATGGCTGTTGCTAAATATAAGAAATCTGTGTTATATGAGTCCTCAGTTCTGAAAATTTATAGGGCAACTTGCTGACGAATGAAGAAGAATCAGGGTTTTGAGGCATGAATGTGGGTAATAGCAATCCTCATATGCAGGAAACTACAAGGCCTCTTGCTAAGAAAAAGAAGAAATCTCTTATCCACGGCTCGTCTATCAAAAAATCTACATGATGTCCTACTAAGGGCTAAACAAGAATCATGGTTTCGAAACAGGAATCTAAGGAAAGAGAGTCCACACATACAGGACTCTACATGGCCTCCAACTAAGTACGAATAAAGAATCTTTGCTGTACGTGTCCCCAATCCAAAAAATTCCCAAGGTGTCTGCTATGCGACAAACATGAAGCAGAGCTTCGAGCTCCCAAAATGTTTCGGAGCAATT
>NW_007261148.1:0-9779 GCF_000164805.1 Carlito syrichta
CTGCTAAATTGCTCCAAAACATTTGGGGAGTTCCAAGCTCTGCTTCATGTTTGTCGCATAGCAGACACCTTGCGAATTTTATGGATTTGGGACACGTACAGCAAAGATTCTTTATTCGTACTTAGTTGGAGGCCGTGTAGAGTCCTGTATGTGTGGACTCTCTTTCCCTATATTCCTATTTCGAAACCCTGATTCTTGTTTAACCCTTAGTAAGACGTCATGTAGATTTTTTGATAGACGAACCGTGGAAAAGAGATTTCTTCTTTTTCTTAGCAAGAGGCCATGTAGTTTCCTGTATATGAGGATTGATATTACCCACATTCATGCCTCAAAACCCTGATTCTTCTGTAGCCCTCAGCAGGATGCCTTGTAGATTTTCAGGACTGAGGACTCATATAACACAGAATCCTTATATTTAGCAACAGCCGTGCAGTGGCCTGTATATGAGTACTCCTCTTCACAGATATATGAGTTGAAAGCTTGAATCTTGTTTAGATCTTAGGAAGACGCCGTGTACTTTTGGGGGATTGAGAAAACATGCCACCCAGATTCCTTATTCTTTATAGGAAAAGTCTGTTCTGTTGCCTGTATAAGAGGATTTAATTTCGTTGGTTATGCTTCAAAAACCCAAATTTGTGTTTAGACCTTAGCAAGACAACCTGAAGTTTTTTGGGGGATGGAGGGCACGTGTAAACACGATTCCTTATTCTCCTTTAGCAATACACAGTGAAGTTTCCTGTATATGAGGACTGCCATTATCCAGATTCCTACTCCCAAAACCTGAATGTTGGTTACCTCTTAGCAAGATGCTCTGTAGGTTTTTGGGATGGAGGACTCGTGTAAGCAAGATTCCTTATACTTGCGTAGCAACAGATCATGTACTGTTCTGTATATGAGGACTCCCATTACTGAAATTCATGCTTTATTCTCAGCAAGACGCAAAGATATTTCCTGGTGACCTAGAATTCCAGTTGCTTGGATATCAAGAGAAAGACTCGCATAAAGTTCTTGAGGAATTGTAACCCAAGATTCCTGGTCCGTTTTCAAAAGACACACTAAATATATGGTGACATAGATGCCCAGATTGCTGTTTAAACCTTATCAAGAGACCTTGTAATTTTAGGCAATTGATAACTCTATGAAACGGATTCTCTTTCCGTTCTCAGGGAGATGCCCTGATTTTCCCTGACCATGTGGATTCCAAAAGCCTGTATACAAAATGCAGATGAACAGATGTTTCCTAGGGACGTGGATTCCATGAATCCTCGTTACATTTTAATAAATCGTACTAAATATTTGAAAACTGGAAAACCCTCGGCCCCTCTCCAAATAAAGTACAAACGGAAATTTTAAAGATTACTAAGCTCATTTTAAGAACAAAGTTACATCCAAATATGACAAAATGATTCTTTCTTTCCGGGAATCTGGAGTTAATTGTCGCAAGGAACCTAGGAGACTTGTACTACCTGATACCAGATTACAACTCTCAAGAGGACCAGAATGTTGCTGGAGTCTTGAAATGACTGATTCATAATACCCACAAGCCAAATATCTCTGAAACATGAGACAAGCTTGAAGTCTTGATTCTTGTTTATACCGCAGCAAGATGCCCTGAGTATTTTTCGGATTGTGGACTAGTTTATCACAGATTCCTTATTCTTCTTTAGCGTGGGGCTGTGTAATGTCCTGTATATGAGGACTCCGTTTCCCCAGAATCCTGTTTGGAAACCCTGATTTTTGTTTTGCCATTAGCAAGATGTCATGTACATATTGGGATGGAGGAACCGTGGAATACAGTTTTCTTATTTATACTAAGTTAGAGATTGTGTAGATTCTGTATATGAGGATTGCTATTAACTATGCTCCAGCTTCTAAACCCTGATTCTTTTTTAGCCCACAGTAGATGTCCTGTTGATTCTTAGGACTGAGGACTGCTATAACCCCGATTCTCTTTCTTTCTTGGCAAGGTGCTGTGTATTCTCCTGTATAATAGGACTCTCATTAGATACATCCTGCTTCAAAACTCTGATTCCTTTTTAGCACTTTCCAAGATGTTCTGTAGATTTTTGGGATTGAGGACTCATGTAACCCAGATTCCTTATTCTTTATTGACCACACGTCATGGAGTTGCCTGTAAATAAGGACTCCATTTACCAGATTCATACTCAAAAACACCATGATTCGTGTTTAGCCCATAGCAAGACGACCTGAAATTTTTTTCTGATTGAGGACCCGAGTAATGCAGATTCCTTATTCTTAGGGAGCAATAGGCAGCGAAGTTTCCTGTATGTGAGTATTCCCATTACCCAGAATCCTACTTCAAAACGTGATTTGTGGTGACCTCTTAGGTTATGACCTGTAGTTTTTGGGATTGAGGACTCATATAAAGAAGATTCCTTATACGTCCTTAGCAATATGACATGTAATTTCCTTTATAAGACGACCTCCATTACCCAGCATCCTGCTTCACTATGCAGGATACTGAGATGGTTCCTTGAGACCGAGAATTCCAGTTTTTTGGAAATCAAGAGAAAGACGTCCATAATGCTCTTTGGGAATTGGAATCAAAGATTGCTGGTTCCCCTTCAAAAGACCTCCGCAAAATGTGGAATCTTCCAAAACCAACATAACAATTCCTACTTGCCCATCCACAAGAATTTTCTGTACTTTGAGGTCACCTGCATCAAGGAATTTTGTAAAAATATACCTTTGATTCTGGGGAATATGATTATGGTCATAGATTTTCCCAGGAAACAAAAGGACTTCAAGGGCCAGATCCTTGATTACAACTAACAAGAGGACAAGAAAGATCCTGAGGATCTTTACTGACAGATTTAGCGTATCCACGGAGCAACTGGCTCTGAAAATGGAGGGACCCAGAAGCCCAGATTGCTGATTAAACCTTATCAGGAGACACTGTAGGTTCCGGAAATGAGAACTCCTAGAAACGGATTTCCTTTTTTTTTTGAGTTGGAGTCTCACTCTGTCACCCAGACTGGAGTGCAGTGGCCGCTCCCGGCCACCGCAGCCTCGACCTGCTGGGCTCTGGCGATCCTTCCGCCTCAGCCTTCCAAGTAGCCAGAATTACAGGCGTGCGCTACCACGCCCAGCAGATTTTTTGATTTATTGTAGAGATGAGGTCTCGCTGCCCAGGCGGATCTTGAACCCGCGGGCTCAGGCAATCCACTCACCTCAGCCTCCCAAAGGCGCGGGATTACAGGCTGAGCCACCGAGCCCGGCTTTCGTTCTCAGTAAGATGCCCTTATTTTTCCTGTTGATGTGGATTCCATATTCAGTATGTCAAAAGAAAGGTACTCATAAGTTTCCTAGGGACGTGGATTCCATGATTCCTGGTTACCATTAAAAGTACCTAGTAAACATTTGGCAAGTGCAAGACCCTTGTACCTTCTCAAAATAAAAAGAGACACAGAAGGGGAAGGATTACAAGATTTACCTTAGGACCAGAGTTACATCCAAATAAGGCAAGAATATTGTTTTTGTCCTGGAATCTGGCCTTAGTTGTTTCGAGGAACCTTACGGACTTGGAGTGCCCAATATCCGTTTACAACTTTTAAGAGGACCAGAAGGTTGCTGGAGTCCTAAAATGACCGATTCATAATATCTGCATTCTAAATTCCTCTGAAACATTTGGGAGTTCGAAGCTCTGTTTCTTGTTTGTCCAATAGCAGACACCGTGGGAATTTTTTGGATTGACGATGCGTACAACAATGATTTTTTATTCGTAATTAGTTCGAAGTCATGTAGTGTCCTGTATGTGAAGGCTCTCTTTCCCCAGATTCCTGTTTCCAAACCCTTACTTTTGTTTAGCCCTTAGTAAGACGCCATGTAGATTTTTTAATGGAGGAACCGTGGAAAACAGATTTCTTATTTTTTCTTAGCAAGAGGCCATGTAGTTTCCTGTATATGAGGATTGCTATAACATACATTAAGGCCTTGAGTCCCTGATTCTTTTTTAGCCGTCAGCAAGATGCCCTGTAGATTTTCAGGACTGAGAACTCGTATAGCACAGATTCCTTATTTTTAGCAACAGCCGTGCAGTTGCCTGTATATGAGTACTCCTGATCACAGGTACTGGCGTCAAAAGCTTGAGTCTTATATAGATCTTAGGAACACGCCATGGACTTTTTTGGGGATTGAGAAAATGTATCACACCCATTCCTTATTCTTTCTTAGGAAAAGTCAGTGCAGTTACCTGTATATGAGGATTTCTTTTCCCAAGTTTATGCTTCAAAAACCAAAATTCGTGGTTTGCTCTAAGAAGAAACCCTGAAGTTTTTATTGGGATGGAGTACACTTGTAAACCAGATTTGTTATACTCCTTTAGCAATAGAGAGTACAGTTTTCTGTTTATGACTACTATTATCCAGATACCTACTCTCAAAACCTGAATGGTGCTTATCTCTTTGCAAGACGGTCCGTAGTTTTTTGGGATGGAAGACTCGTGTAAGCAAGATTCTTTATTCTTCCGTAACAACAGGTCGTGTAGTGTTCTGTATATGAGGAAGACTCCCATAATGTTCTTGAGGAAATGGAACCCAAGTTTGCTGGTCCCTTTTCAAAAGACAAACTAAAAATGTGGCGAAATAGACGACCAGATTGCTGATTAAACCTTAATTAGAGACCTTGTAGATTTAGGCGATTGAGAACTCCAATACCGTATTCCCTTTCGGTTCTCAGCAAGATTCCCTGATTTTCCTGTCCATGTCGTTTCCAACATTCTGTATTTAAAAATGGAGATGCCCAAATATATCCTAGGGACGTGGATTCCCTGAATCTTGGTTACATTTTAATAAATCGTACTAAAATTTGGCAACTGCAAAACCCTCGGCCCCTTTACAAATAAAGTAGAAACGGAAATTTAAGGATTACCGAGTTCATCTGAAGACCGAAGTTACATCCAAATACGGTAAGATGATACTTTTTTCCAGGATACTGGCCTTAATTGTCCCGAGGAATCTAAGGGACTTGGACTACCAGATACCCGATAACAACGCTCACGAGGACCAGAATGTTGCTGGATTCCTGAAATGACTGATTCATAATACCCATAAGCCAAATATCTCCAAATATGAGACGAGCTCGAAGCCTTGATTCTTCTTTATTCCGCAGCAAGACACACTGAGAATTTGTGGATTGTGAAATAGTGTATCACAGATTCCTTATTTTTCTTTAGTGAGGGGCCGTGTAATGTCGTGTATATGAGGACTCCCTTTCCCCAAATCCGGTTTGGAAACCCTAATTTTTGATTTGCCATTAGTAAGATTTCATGCAGATATTGTGTCGGAGGAACCCTGTAAAAGAGGTTTCTGAGTTCTCGTTAGTTAGAGATCATATAGATTCTGCATATGAGGACTGCTATTACCTATTTTCCAGCTTGTAAACCTTGATTCTTGTGAAGACCACAGCAGATGGCCTGTTGATTTCCTGCCTGAGGTTTGCTATAACCTGGAATCTTTTTCTTCCTTGGCAAGGGGCTGTGTATTTTCCAGTATATTAGGACTCTCATTAGATACATCCTGCTTCGAGATTCTGATTCCTTTTTAGCACATTACAGGATGCTCTGCAGATGTTTTTGATTGAGGACTCGTGTATCTCAGATTCCTTATTCTTTCTTAGCAAAAGGTCATGGAGTTGCCTGTGAATAAGGACTCCATTTCCCAGATTCATGCTCGAAAACACCATGATTCGTGTTTAGCCCATAAAAAGACAACCTGAAGTTTTTTTGGGATTGAGGACATGAGTAACGCAGATTGCTTATTCTTACTTATCGATAAGCACTGAAGTTTCCTGTATGTGAGGACACCCATTACCCAGATTCCTACTTCAAAAACGTGATTCGTGGTTACCTCTTAGTAAGACGACCTGTAGTTTTGGAATTGAGGACTCATATGAGGAAGATTCCTTATTCTTCCTTAGCAATATGACGTGTAGTTTCCGGTATATGACGACCTCCATTACCCAGCTTTCTGCTTCATTCTTCGGAATGACGAGATAGTTCCTGGTGACCGAGAATTCCAGTTTTTTGAATATCAAGAGAAAGACGTCCATAATGTTCTTTGGGAACTGGAATCCAAGATTGCTGGTTCCCCTTCACACGACCTCCCCAAAATGTGGAATCTTCCAAACCCAAAATCCCAATTCCGACCTGCCCTCCCACAAGAATTTTCTGTAATTTGAGGTCACCACAGTCAATGAATTTTGTACCAATATACCGTTTTATTCTGGGGAATATGATTATGGTCGTAGATTTCCAAGGAAACAAAAGGATTTTAAGGGACAGAGCGTTGATTACAACTAACAAGAGGACCAGTATATTCCTGAGGATCTGTAATGACAGATTTAGGGTATCCACGGAGCAAGTAGCTCTGAAAATGTAGGTATCCATAAGCCCAAATTGCTGATAAAACTTTATCAAGAGGCCCTGTAGGTTCCGGAAAATGAGAAATCCTAGAACCGGATTTCCTTTTCGTTCTCAGTAAGATGACCAGATTTTTCCTGTCGATGTGGATTCCAAACTCAGTATATCAAAGGACAGATGCCCAGCAGTTTCCTAGGGACGTGGATTCTATGACTCCTGTTTACTTTTAAAAATACGTACTAAACATTTGGCAACTACAAAACCCTTGTGTTGTGTCAAAATAAAAAGAGATACGAAAGGGGATGGATTACATGGTTCACCTTAATAACAGAGGTACATCCACATATGGCAAGAAGATTCTTTATTTCCTGGAATCCGGCCTAGTTTGTTCTGAGGAACCTAACAGACTTGGAGTACACAATACCCGTTTACAACTTTTAAGAGGACCAGAATGCTGCTGGAGTCCTGAAAATGACCGATTCATAATATCTGCATGCTAAATTGCTCCAAAATATTTGTGGAGTTCGAAGCTCTGCTTCATGTTTGTCGCGTAGCAGACACCTTAGGAAATTTTTGGATTGAGGACACGTACAGCAAAGATTCTTTATTCGTACTTAGTTGGAGACCGTGTAGAGTCCTGTATGTGTGGACTCTCTTTCCCTAGATTCCTGTTTCATAACCCTGATTCTTTTTTAGCCCTCAGTAAGACGTCATGTAGATATTTTTGATAGATGAACCGTGGAAAAGAGATTTCTTCTTTTTCTTAGCAAGAGGCCATGTAGTTTCCTGTATAAGAGGATTGCTATTACTTACATTCATGCCTCGAAACCCTGATTCTTCATTAGTCCTCAGGAAGATTCCCTGTAGATTTTCAGGACTGAGGACTCGTACAACACAGATTCCTTATATTTAGCGACAGCCGTGCAGTTGCCTGTGTATGAGTACTCCTGTTCACAGATATATGCGACGAAAGCTTGATTCTTGTTTAGATCTTAGGAAGACGCTGTGTACTTTTAGGGGATTGAGGAAACATGTCACCCAGATTCCGTATTCTTTATAGGAAAAGTCAGTGCAGTTGCCTGTAGAAGAGAATTTAATTTCGTAGGTTATGCTTCAAAAATCCAAATTTGTGTTCATCCCTTAGCAAGACACCCTGAAGTTTTTGGGGGATGGAGAAAACGTGTAAACATGATTCCTTATTCTCCTTTAGCAATACACAGTGCAGTTTCCTGTATATGAGGACTGCCATTATCCAGATTTCTACTCCCAAAACCTGAATGTTGGTTAACTCTTAGCTAGATGCTCTGTAGGTCTTTGGGATGGAGGACCCGTGTAAGCAAGATTCCTTATTCTTGCTTAGCAACAGATCGTGTAGCGTTCTGTATATGAGGACTCCCATTACTGAAATTCATGCTTCATTCTCAGCAAGACGCAAAGATATTTCCTCGTGACCTAGAATTCCAGTTGCTTTGATATCAAGAGAAAGACTCGCATAAAGTTCTTGAGGAATTGTAACCCAAGATTCCTGGTCCGTTTTCAAAGACACACTAAATATATGGCGACATAGATGCCCAAATTTTTGTTTAAACCTTATCAAGAGACCTTGTAGATTTAGGCAATTGATAACTCCATGAACCGAATTCCCTTTCCGTTCTCAGTAAGATGCCCTGATTTTCCCTGTCCTTGTGGATTCCAAAAGTCTGTACACAAAATCCAGATGCCCAGATGTTTCTTAGGGACGTGGATTCCATGAAAGCTGGTTACATTTTAATAATTCGGACTAAATATTTGGCAACTGCAGAACCCTCGGTCTCTCTCCAAATAAAGTAGAAACGGAAATTTTAGGATTACTAAGTTCTTCTTAAGAACAAAATTGTATCCAAATACGACTAAATGATTCTTTTTTTCCGGGAATCTGGAGTTAATTGTCCCAAGGAACCTAAGAGACTTGTACCACCAGATACCAGATTACAACTCTCAAGAGGAACCAGAATGTTGCTGGAATCCTGAAATGACTGATTCATAATACCCACAAGCCCAATATCTCTGAAACATGAGAAAAGTTTGAAGTCTTGATTCTTGTTTATACCGCAGCAAGACGCCCTGAGAATTTTTCGGATTGTGGACTAGTTTATCACAGATTCCTTATTCTTCCTTAGTGCGGGGCCGTGTAATGTCCTGTATATGAGGACACCCTTTCCCCAGAATCCTGTTTGGAAAGCCCGATTCTTGTTTTGCCATTAGCAAGATGTCATGTACATATTAGGATGGAGGAACCGTGTAATACTTGTTTCTTATTTCTCCTAAGTTAGAGATCGTGTGGATTCTGTTTATGAATACTGCTATTATCTATGCTCCGGCTTCTAAACCGTGATTCTTTTTTAGACCACATAGATAGCCTGTTGATTCTTAGGACTGAGGACTGCTATAAACCCGATTCTTTTTCTTCCTTGGCAAGGTGCTGTGTATTCTCCTGTATAATAGGATTCTCTTTAGATACATCCTGCTTCAAAACTCTGATTCCTTTTTAGCACTTTCCAAGATGCTCTTTAGATTTTTGGGATTGAGGACTCATGTAACCCAGATTCCTTATTCTTTCTTGGCAACACGTCATGGAGTTGCCTGTAAATAAGGACTCCATTTACCAGATTCATACTCGAAAACACCATGATCCGTGTTTAGCCCATAGCAGGACGACCTGAATTTTTTTTTCTGATTGAGGACCCGAGTAATGCAGATTCCTTATTCTTACTTAGCAAAAGGCAGCGAAGTTTCCTGTATGTGAGTATTCCCATTACCCAGATTCCTACTTCAAAACCTGATTTGTGGATACCTCTTAGGTTATGGCCTGCAGTTTTTGGGATTCAGGACTCATACAAGGATGATTCCTTATACGTTCTTAGCAATATGACATGTAGTTTCCTTTATAAGACGACCTCCATTACCCAGCTTCCTGCTTCACTACGCAAGATACCGAGATGGTTCCTGGAGACCGAGATTTCCAGTTTTTTGGATATCAAGAGAAAGACGTCCATAATGTCTTTGGAAACTGGAATCCAAGATTGCTGGTTCCCCTTCAAAAGACCTCCACAAAATGTGGAATCTTGCAAACCCAACATAACAATTCCTACCTGCCTACCCACAAGAGTTTTCTCTACTTTGAGGTCACCTGAATCGAGGAATTCTGTAAAAATATACCTTTGATTCTGGGGAATATGATTATGGTCATAGATTTTCCCAGGAAACAAAAGGACTTCAAGGGCCAGATCCTTGATTACAACTAACAAGAGGACCAGAAATATCCTGAGGATCTTTACTGACATATTTTGTGTATCCACGGGGCAACTGGCTCTGAAATGGAGGGACCCAGAAGCCCAGATTGCTGATTAAACCTTATCAA
>NW_007261149.1:0-885 GCF_000164805.1 Carlito syrichta
AAAAAAAAAAAAAGATACCTGCACATGTATATTTATCGCATTGTTCATAGTAGCAAGAGCATGGAACCAACTGTGGTGCCCATCAAAAGAGGACTGGATAAAAAAATGTGGTACACATACATGATGGAATATAACACAGCCATAAAGAAGAACAAAATCATGAACTTGGCAGCAACCTGGATGGACTTAGAGTCTATAATACTGAGCTATATATCACAGAAACAAAGAACTGAGTATCACACGTTCTCACTCATAAGTGGACCTTGAACAATTATTGTAATACTATAAGAAAAGGATTGGCTGTAGCAGGAAACTGTGGGGAGAGGTGGGGAGGTGGAATTGGCAGTAGTGGGAATCTGCTGGGGGCGGGGGCACACCTCATCAACAAGGTTACCAGCATTATGAACATTTGAATACCTAACCGTGAGTTGGACCCCACATCTTTAAAATAATAAAAGTAGGAGGGGGGGAGAGAGAGAGAGAGAGAGAGAGAGAGAGAGAGAAGAAAATTCATTATATAAGTGGCCTGTGCAAACTCACATTCTTCACGGGTCAATGGTACTCAAACAAGACATTTCTGAAAATACAATTCATTTTGAAATTTTCTTTCAGTGTAGAGCTAAAAATGCTTCTGGCATTCAGAAAAAAAAAATGGTTTGCCAGAATTAAATCAAAATATAATTAAATTAAAGAGGTGAGGCCAAGTATTAATAAGGTGGGGGGAGAATCTTTTATACCTTTTTATATAAAAGCCCCTGTAGGTCAATCTTACCTCAGAACTGAATCACCTTCAGAAGAAGTTGTAGACCAGAGAAGAATCTAGTAAAAAAAAGGTGGGTTCAACCTTATGTTCTCTTTTAATTTTCAGTTTTTTTTTTTTTTTTT
>NW_007261149.1:905-8486 GCF_000164805.1 Carlito syrichta
TCTGGTGATCCTTCCACCTCAGCCTTCCAAGTAGCTGGAACTACAGGCATGCACTACCACGCCCAGCTAGTTTTTGATTTATTGTAGAGATGAGGTCTCACCAAATTGTCCAGGTGGTCTCGAACTCAGGCAATCCACTCACCTCAGCCTCTCAAAGGCGCGGAATTCTCAGCTTTCTACAGAAGGCAAATATAAGAGAGCAAGGTGCAGGATACGGAGCAAAGTACTAATGCAGTAAATGCCATTGGAGACCAACTCAAGGCCAGGCAAAGTGTGTGCACTTAGGGACACTGGTCCTCTGCTCCAAGAGCTGTAGGAAAGACCAGATTCTTAATACCCAGTCTACAGGCGTGACATCTTTTTTATTTCCTCAATCAAATCATAGCTTGGCCTCCTCTAGGAAAGGGTGATTTGAGCTTCCTCCATTGACTTAATTCAACTTCAGGGAAGCTGCTGCGCCCCAAATAGACGGGACCATCTGGGAAGTTGGAGGGGTTCCTGGTCTAGGCAAGTGATGTCCAACAGAAATACAATGTGACCCACTTATGCAACTGTAAGTTTTCTAATAGCCACATTAAATAAAGTAAAAGGAACCAAGTCAAAATGGTTTTAATGTGCAACATGTTTTATCATTTCAACATGGACTTACATTGATGACACAAAAATTTTTCAAAGATCTTAATGAGATAATTTAAATTTTTATTGTTATTCAGCCTTTGAAATTCAGTGTGCATTTAAATAATGTATTTCATTTTATATATGCTGTGATGAGCTGGAAACCATAAAGTTATAAAAATATATTATTTTAACACTGTGACTAATTTTCTTAATCAAAATATGATTTTTTCCATGCTCAAAAGCTATATGAAACTAGCTTCATTCCTAAATATTAATTTTGATGCCAAATATTTTAAAGCTTCAGTCCTAATCTCAAATCTTTTCATCAATGTTTATAATATACAAGACCCAATTTAGAACGATGTGACAATACTTGTCCACATTAACTTTATTTTTATTTATTTTTATTTTTTTTGAGTTGGAGTCTCACTCAGTGGCCTAGACTGGAGTGCAGTGGTCGCTCTCGGCCACCGCAGCCTTGACCTGCTGGGCTCCGGCGATCCTTCCGCCTCAGCCTTCCAAGTAGCTGGAATTACAAGCATGCGCTGCCATGCCTGACTAATTTTTTTTTTTTTTTGATTTATTGTAGAGATGAGGTCTCACCAAGTTGCCCAGGTGGGTCTCGAACCCTTGGCCTCCCAAAGTGTGGGATTGCAGGCTGAGCCACCGAGCCCGACCGTCCACATTAACTTCAAAAGCCCTTAAGTTAAAATAGTCTCCTTTGTTTATGTCAATCTGTTTATGACTTCAGTAAAAACCTAATTATGGCATAGTTAAATTAAAACCTGACTGAGTTAAAGAAAATAAGCAGAATGTGAATAGGAGAGAAGACCCTCTATATAAAAAGCCCCTGTGAAATGGGCTCATTCCATAACTGAGCTGTCAGGGGAAGCAGTTGGAGGCCAGAGGAGAAGCCAGTGGACAGAGCTACCTATTAAATTAGAATAAAAGTTAAATTTTAGTACAGAAGATATTATCATTTCAGCATGTATTCAGTGTTTTAAGGTTTTCTTTTTGTTTTGTTGTCGTTGTTTGTTTTGTTTTGTCTTTTAAAGAGACAGGGTCTAGCTCACTGGTGCATCCAACTTCTGGGCTCAAGTGATCTTCACCCCCAAGTAGTTGGGACTACAGGCACATGCCCAACCAATTTTTAAAAGTTCCTAATGAGACTATTTACATTCTTTTCTCATTACATCTGCAAAATCCATGTGCATTTTACACCGAAGACACATCTAAATTCCAATCCTCCATTTCAGGTGCTCAAGAACTGTGAATGGACAGTCAGATCTCGACACTTTCACCACATCAACTTCCCAAAGAGTCATGTCCTTCATTCCAACCAGCACTTTAAATATCAGAAATTCAAGTTTATATCTGTATTTGCGCTTGTTTTTATTACCTATTACTAGTGATTGTACATAGGCCCTGATACTTCTGATGAAAGAGCCCCTAGGAGTATTGTCATTCAACTCACAAAGCTCTAACATCATGCACATTTTTCCATGACCATGGCTGAACAATACAGTGAAGCAAGTCAGTATCTCATCTGCCTATCTTATCTCGAAAGTCCTGAGTACCTAAAGTGTGGATATGTGTGCTGCCTCCGGTGCATCAGCTTACTTTGTTAGGAACCCAATGGGGAAGGTGTATTGTGCCCCTTCTGCTATGTGGTCACTCGGAAGAATGACATTAGGCCCAATTTTCAGCTGGGAAGCCTGGTTGCAGAAGTCAAGAAACTAGAGTCCCAGATGATGACAATTCTACACCAGAAACCCAGGATGCTAAAATTCCAAGGTAAGAAATCTGTACAACTTGCTCTCAGTCTATGAATGGCCCTTTAAAAAACGGCTCTCCATTAAGTATGAGCATTAGTTGAATTCTGGCACCTAAAATTTTTATGCCTCCTGAACAACAGTTCTGACCTCTGAATATAGGTTGGAGACAATTAGAGATTTTAAAGGAAATGTGTAAAATTTGGGTCATGCCCTAGGCCTGGGTAGCCACCAGTGAATATGAAGCCTTTGAAACATGGACAGTGCCCCACTTGGAAATAACAATTTTGAAATATATGAACTTATAATATGTTATTTATATGTTATATGTTAACATATAACATAACTGCATGCCATCACAATTTCTTCCTGAAGCACCACCTGTGTAGTGGTTTTCTATGATACTCCACATCCTTTAGGGCCCCCTATAGGTAGAAGTCAAAAGGTGTTAAGTCAAATACCACTTCAAAATGGTCTTGTGCTCTTCAAATGACAACTGTGCTTCCACCATTTTCTTTGACTGTCCTGCCTGTCACATGGTGACACTAGCACTTATTTGGTTAATGCATCTTTTGAGCAAACATCATACTACACATTGCAACTGCAATTCAATTTAACTTTGAGAAGTAATACATAGATAACATCTCTTAAAATGTGTATACATTCTGATCAACTGAGTTTTACCCGGCAATTGTGAGAGTGTTTTGACATTAGAAAACAATCAATATTATTTACTACATCAACAAAAACCATTTGATTATGGAAATAGGTGCAGAAAACATTCGGCCAAATTCAGCATCCATTAATAATAAGAACTGTCAGCACACTAAGAATACAAGGGAACATCCTCAACCTGAGAAAAAGCATCTACAAAGATTCTAAGATAACCATTATGCTTAACTGTGAAAGATAGAATGATATCCTCCTAAGATCTGGAACAAAACAAAAATACCTTGTCTTATTCAAAATCATGCCACCAATTTAGTCAGTGCAATAAGGTGAGAAAAGTGAAAGGTAGCTACATATTGGAAACAAAAAATCTAATTTTTTTCTAAATCTTTAGATGAGATGATACTTGATTCATGAATTGCCAAAAAAAAAAAAAAAAATCCAATTAGATCTTTACTTTGTTTGAAATGTTTTCTAGCAGATTTTTCCCTGAAACTAATAGGAAATCAATAACTTTTTAAAAACTGACATGAGAAATGCTATCACTTGCTGTGATATTGAGCATTGTTACAGTTACAGTCATGTGTCACTTAACAATAAGGGTAGTTCAGAGAAATGTGTTGTTATGCAGTTCTGTCATTGTGGGAACATCACAAGAGTCCTAACCTAAACTCAGTGGTCTAGCCTACAGCACACAGAGGCTGTATGCTATAGCCTATTGCTCCTAGGTTATAAACCTGTACAGCATGTTCCTACATGGAATAGTCTAAGCAATTATAACACAACGTTAAGAATTTGTATACCTAGACATCTAAACATACCTAGGTACAGTAAAAATATGGTATAAAGTCTGGACATGGTAACTCACACCTGTAATCCCAGTACTTTGGGAGGCCAAGCTGGGAGGATCTCTTGAGCCCAGGAATTTGAGACCAGCCTGGGCAACATAGCAAGACTTCGTGTCTACCAAAAATTAGCCAGGTATGGTGACATGCACCCACAGTCCCAGCTACTCAGGAGGCCTGAGCCCATGAGATCGAGGCTGCGGTAAGCCATGACTGTGCCACTATACTCCAGCCAGGGCAACAGAATGAGACTCCACCTCCAAAAACATAATAATAATGTATGAGAAAGACTGGAGGACAAAGTATTGAGAGACTATGAAGTCATAAGGGAAGGGACTTGGTCTGTTTTTCCACAGCTCTCGCCATTGATGCAATGATGTTTGGCAAACAGTAAAGTGCTTACTTACTATGTGAAGAGATAATAGTGAGTGGATGAATGATTCAATTGAGTAATAAATCCAATAACAAATCAGTCTACCTGATGGTAACTCTTATACACAAACGTACATGCCACAGAGGTCTGATCATCATTAGTTCTGAAGGGATGAACTGCAGAAAACTGCATGCAAAAAAGAAAGGGAGGTTAGGGGAACAAATTGTGACATTCAGGTTTGAAAAAATGGGGATACACAGGCAAAAAGCAGCAGATGATTGAATAAACCGGATATTTATATATCAGATATATGGGCGGGGGACCAAAAAAAACCCAGAATGATCTTTTGGAGGGTGGGCTTCTTGTAGTACAGGCACTCTCCACTAGATAAGTGCTTTAGAAACCCATCAGCATGAATGTACCAGGTAGCATGTTGTAAGAGGCTGCATTCTCCAGAAATGTCCTGAGTTGTGACCAACAGGTAACTGGTTCTTTCACCATGATAATGCACCTGCTCACACTGAGCTGAGTATTCAGCAGTTTTTCACCAAAAATGACTTGAACTCTGTGCCCCACCCTCCCTATTCACCTGACTTTTGTTTCCCTGGATGAAAAAAGTCCTCAAAGGGAAACGTTTTGTCTATGTGGAAAGGTGAAACAAAAAATGTCAGGAGCACTAACAGACATCAAGTGACCAGTTCACGACTGAGCAGAAAAAAGTGTCTTGATAGGTGTATTGCACCAAACGTAGTGTACTTTGAAGGTGACTGAAGTTTAAACATGTAAGAATCAATGCACAATTTTCAATAAATAAATCCAGTTTTTCAGGGGGCTCCTGCTGGTATGCATCCTGGGATTTTCCTGTCTCTACTGAAAGTGTACTTTTCTTTTTTTTTTTGAGGTGGAGTCTTACTCTGTCGCCCAGACTGGAGTGCAGTGGCTGCTCCTGGCCACCGCAGCCTCGACCTGCTGGGCTCCAGCGATCCTTCCGCTTCAGCCTTCCGAGTAGCTGGAATTACAGGTGCGTGCTACCACGCCCGCTAATTTTTTGATTTATTATAGAGATGAGGTCTCGCCTGCCCAGGCGGGTCTCGAACCCGCGGGCTCAGGCAATGCACTCACCTCAGCCTCCCAAAGGCGTGGGATTACAGGCTGAGCCACCGAGCCCGGCTAAAAGTGTACTTTTCAATCTTTGAATATTTCCCACATCCCCAGCACATTCATTTGACTGGAAAGCCAGGCCTCTCTTCCGTAGGCTCATGATGCTGACAAGTCAGGCACTTGACCATCTTCAATGAATCTTAAAACATTGTATATGAAAGTTGGTGAAGGCTTAAAATGCAAAGGAAGCAGTCAAAAAATCCAGCATTGGGTTTCATAGACCCGTGGTGTTGGGTACTGACTTGTGATAAGAACTGTCTCCATAGTGACCAGGACTATGTCAGGAGGAGGAAGAGCACAGGACTGAGGATACCACATGGAAAAAGGAAAGAGGAAGGAACAACTGATAGGGTCAGGCATTACCAGGAGTGCACTAGGGACAAAAGAGTCATGAACAGTGGGTGAGTTATCGTTGGTCATGCAGATGAGCACACATCCAAGAAACTGGTAGCTACACTAGGCAGTGGTGGTAAAAAGTTATCTTTTCAGTTTTGGACAGTTACATAGGCATTTATCCAGTTCTGTATTCAGACATCCACACATACATGTTTTACTATAAACAATTATTTACAGGCATTGCTACTCTATTATTTATAAAATGCACATAATCTACTTGGTTACATCCAAATATTTTATTTAATTCATAATGTCCATAATACATTAAGTTTGACTTGCCGACAAAAAACAAAGCATTTGTAAGCTGATCTGAGAATACAGGACATATCTATAGGAAATAAAATATAACACAAAACTCAGCAAGTTTTATGCCGATACCATTAATATTGGAAACTAAGTTTATGTTCTTGCTACACTCGGATTGTGAGAAAACAGTCTCCAACACGCAGAGGGTCAAATTATGAGTCCGTTAATAGCTGGCAGTTGAGAGGGGCTAGTGCCCTCTCAGAAAGATCTTTCGACCCCAAGTAAAGCAGGCAAAGGGCTTATGAAGGCAAAAACAGCAAGTGGGCTACATAGCAACAGGGAACTAAAACTAAAAAGGGAACATTACTTGGCGCAACATCTGATTTCAGTTAAGCAAAGGTACAATCAGAACAAGGAACTTGTGGCTAGGGAGTTTACAAACATCAGGGTAGCAAGCAGAACACCAGGGGAACAAGGGAGTGGAACAAGGATGTGGGCTTGTGAATACAAGAAGGTGGCAATGGTCCCACACAGGGGGTTGCATCTGGGTGAGCTGGCAGCTAAAATGGAGGATTTGTTACAAGATGGAGTTACTGAGGCTAAGTTGCAAGGAGTCCTATGGTAGAATTATTACAGGATATCTCATTCTAATGAATCTAATCAGGTTAATTACATCATGGAATAACCTTTCTTTTGCTACTGTGTAATATAGATAACAAGCAGAGTTTCTAGGTCTAGATGCTGAGTAATTTTCTGTCCATGTTTCTTTGCAGTGGAGGCTTATTTTATCCCCCTCAGGATAAGCCGAAGAGTTGGCATTGCCTGGGTTCATCACAGGACAGATACCGAGGACACCCTCATCTGGGATTCTCATTATTTATGGAGAATTCAAGTTCTCTGATAGAATATCCAATCTAACGTTGGGAGATGATGGAGATGTTCTCTGTGCTGCCCCAGAGGGATGTACCTAGCTGCACGTAGCTGCCGAGCACTCGAAATGTGAATAGTGCAGGTGCGTAACTGAATTTGTCATCTTAATTTTAATTCATTTAAATTCATGTAGCTGAGGACCTGGGAGGGGCTGTTTAGGGAACCGTCGGGCGCGCCGCGGCGGGTTGACTCTCCTTCCCGCGCCTCTTTGGTGCTGGGAGGCGGGCAGTGAAGTCGCGGGCCGCGCAGCCGCCTCTCGGCCCGGCCGTCCCACGTGACCTACGCGGGCTCTAAAGCGGAAGGTTGCACCAAGGCAGCGGTGGCGGCGACCGCTGCTGGGGAGCTAGCGGCCTGGCGAGGGACCGGCCCACCGCCCTCTCGGACAGCCGCGGCGGAGGACAAAAATGGCGGAGGCTTCGGCGGCCCGGGCGACGCGGGCGCAGCTGTAGCCGCACACCGGTTTTTCTGCCACTTTTGCAAGAGCGAGGTCAGCCCCAAACTACTGGAATATATCTGTCCCAGATGTGAGTCATGCTTTATTGAAGAAGTGACAGATGATTCCAGTTTTTTA
>NW_007261150.1:0-6634 GCF_000164805.1 Carlito syrichta
CCGCTGTAGCCTCCGGCGGAGCGGGGATAGGGGTCGCTGTTAATACCTATAATAACTTGTCTCGTCAGTTAATTGATGATGTTCAAACTCTCTCTGGAACTATTAATGATCTACAAGATCAAATTGATTCTTTAGCTGAGGTAGTTCTACAAAATCGCAGAGGACAAGATCAAATTGATTCGTTAGCTGAGGTAGTTCTACAAAATCGCAGAGGATTAGACCTATTAACTGCAGAACAGGGAGGAATCTGTTTAGCTTTACAGGAACGATGCTGTTTCTACGCCAACAAGTCTGGCATCGTCCGAGACAAAATCAAGAAATTACAAGAAGACCTCATCAAGCGAAGAAAAGAATTGTTCGAGAACCCGCTTTGGACCGGACTTAATGGACTCCTCCCTTACCTCCTCCCTGTCTTGGGCCCCCTCTTTTGCCTCCTTTTGCTCATAACCTTCGGTCCCTGGGCGTTTCGCCATTTTACTGATCTTATCAAAAGACAAATTGATGCTGTCCTCTCTAAACCTATCCAAATCCATTACCAACGGCTGGCATTGGAAGAAGGCACAGAAAAGGACTACTACGGCTCCCTCCCTACGGGGACGACATGATAACCAGAGGCATGTCTACCCTCTCCCTTTACGAAAAACAGGGTATGAGCACCGGGATGAGTGTAGAACAAAGTATTACAAGGGAAGGTCACAAAAACTTTGACCTCCTCTGGGTATCCCTGTGAGCACGCCTGGCTTGCATAGAGGTTGGCATCTAAAATTTTGATTTTCTCAAAAATTAATTCTGGCTCTGCCTCTCCTCCCCAAAAGATACCAAGAGCCAACGGTAGTGGATTCGGAGAATCCACGGGAGGAGCCGGGCCCCTACTCCCTCACCCGGTTAATGCTCACCATCCCTTCTGTCTTTGAACAGAAAGGGAGGAGATGTTGGGAGCCATTTTAACAAATAGCAGCCATTTTAACAATTAGCAGCCATCTTATATAAGCCTTCTTCTTTGTCCTCCGAAAAGCCCGCGTGCGCCAAACCACAACACCCCTCCCACCTCCTCTCCTCATACCACCCACTACTCTTCCTCCTATCATAAGCCGCCACACGCCCTATTTCAGCCCGCCCCTCTTGGCTATGTATATAAGCAATCGCCTAACAATAAAATTTTGAGGCTTGATCAGAACACTGTCTTGCCTCCATTCTGCGTGTCTCCTGTCTCTTCCTCTCTTGGTCTCTCTCTCTCTCTTTTCACCAGCAGCAGGTAGTCCTCCTCGTGCCCACGTTTTACTTGTCCCGCTGGTCGGGACAGGGACTTTTGAAGGCCCATGAGTAGTATAATAAGTCTGTAATTTTCCCCAACCATTTGCCAAGTTTCACTATTCACAGTTCCCTCTTCAGGGAACCAAGGACACACTTCAGTTACAAAAGCTAAAAATTTATCAAGTTGAGGATTCCCTACTTTAGTGCCGCACATCCGCAGCATGTGTTGTAACATTTCCACAAATATCTCTTTACTGTTGCTTTGTCCCATTTTTACTCCCTAAGGATTATTGAATACGCCATCTTACCTTATTTTATAATCCGGCCGGATTCTTCTTCACATCGACGGTGGTCTCTCACTGTGTCCCTCGTTTTCAGGTCCCTTGTTAGGGCGCCACCTGTCCAGACCATCCGGAGTTATCGAGGTACCTGAAAGAGGGAGTGGAGACTAAAAGGAATACAAGACTCCTTTAGCTGCAAAGGGAGGGCACCGGGGCTAGTCCCCGAGTGACCCCGATTCTCTTTATTCCAAAGTTTATATACAAGCACAATACAATCAGGCATTCAAACTTCCCCAATCTTCAACATTAAACTTCCCCTCTATCAAGAAGTGTCTGTACCCAGACTCAGACTATTCTGCCAACATTTCATATTAGTTTTGTCCTTGGCCCGCACTTTCTGTACTTTGAAAGACACATACTATTCTTATCTGAACTCTGCTTTTCTAGGTAGACAGTTTCATGCTTTAACTACTTAGTCCCCGACAGAAAGAAGAATAGTAACTATGCCTAAAAAGTATTCAAATACACCTCCCCTGTCACCACTAAATCACCAAATAGTTTTTTCTCTTTTTTTTTTATTTTACAGGAGTACAATTCAGGATTAGGTATATAAATGTTCACTATGTAGTTTCTCCATTTATAAGGTGTGCTCCTTCCTCCCCAGCAGTTTTTCTCAACTGTCAATCCCACATCTCCTACCGAAGAGTTTCCCACTACTTCCAATCCCTTTTCTTATAGTATTATTGCAATTCTTTAAGGTTCACTTATGAGTGAGAACATATAGTACTGTGTTCTTTGCTTCTGTGATAGATCACTGAGTATGATCGATTCTAAATCCATCTAAGATGCTCCAAAGTCCATACATTTGTACTTCTTTGAGGTTACATAATATTCCATTGTGTATATGTACCATATCTTTTAATCCAGTCTAGTTTCGATGGACTGCATTGTTGGTTTTATGTTTCTGTTGTTGTGAACAGAGCTGCAACAAACATGTGTGTGCAGGTATCATTTTGGTAGAATTACTGAAGTTCCTCTGGGTATATTCCTAATAGGAGAATTGCTAGGTCATATGGAAGGACAATTTCTAGTTCTTTCAGAAATTACCACATAGTTTTCCAAAGAGGTTGCACTAGTTTTAATTCCCACCAGCAGTTTAGAAGTATTCCTTTATCTCTGCATCCTCGCCAGCATCTGTTGTTGTTTGTTTTATGAATCATGGCCATTCTTAGTGGGTTTAGTTGGTATTGCAATGTGGTTTTGATTTGCATTTCTCTAATGATTATTGAGGGTGAATACTTTTTCATGTATCTGTTGGCTGCCTATATATCTTCATTTGAGAAGTGTCTATTCATGGTTTTTGCCCACTTTTTATTGAGGTAAAATCACTAAAGCCACTGTGTCACAGGCATGAAAGGATCCCATGAGACTGGAGGGAGAAGAAGTAAGGCACCTAAGTTCTGTTGAGAAATACCTCCCCTCTCTTGAATCAGGAATATAAGCCTTTTCCCACAGGAGACCAATAAAAGCAGAAACTGTGAAATCAGTGGAAAATTATGGCAGCTGTGAGAGGAACATCTCAGCAAAAATAAATAAATAAATAAATAACTTCCCCAGAAATGAGAGTAACATATGAAGCATTGTCACACCTGCAGGAGGGACAGGGACACTTAGAAAGTCAAGCACCACATGTTATCCTTGGTAAGTGAGATTGGAACACTGGTTACACCCGTACATCCAACACTGAGTTAATAAGAATTGGAAGCTATCAAAAGTGGGAGGGTAATGATGATTGAAAAGTTATCTATTGGGAACAATGTTCAAACTTCAGATAATAGTGCACTAAAAGCCCAGACTTACCATTATATAATTTGTACATTCCAGTGATTTTCATTTGTACTGTAAAATATGCAAAAATTAACAAATTTTAAACAAATCTGTCACATATATTTATAGTCTTCTGTTTCTAAATGGAATGCAAGATGTGTAGAAGTACATAAAATTATATTTAGAGCAAAAAACCTATTGGACGCATTAGATGCATATAATTTTATTCAAAACTTGAATATTTTAAGTTGAAGGCAATACTTTTTGTTTAAAAATATATATAATCTTGTTTATTCCTGTATATTTTTAAAGACACATTTAATATATACTGTTGGTATATTAACATTGAACTCATGGCCAATCACACTCTGATTCATGCCTGAATGAAGCTTAACAAACATATATGTTTTATCTACAAGGCACATCACAATCTTTTTGCAATTAGAAACACTAGAAACTACTTCAGAACCAAGCTTCGGGGCCATTTTAACAGCGAAATCACCAAGTAAAAGCACAAAAACTGGGGCATTAAATAGACATAGAAAAGGATACTTGTTTACAATATGAGAATTGAACCAAGAAGGTAAAGAGTCTCATTTTAAAAAACGTAAACTAGAACACATACATTTTGGGTGACTAGCATATTTTGCTGTTATGCAAGTGTCCACAAATGATCATGAAAACGCTGTGAGTATTGATTTTCGGATCACAAATGTAGTTTAACAAGCAGGTGAATTTGCAAATATGAAATGTGCAAATAATGAGGAGAGTTATCAGTAACAAATCACTTCTTAGTATGTCAATATTCTTGCCTCTAAACTGGTGAGAACCTATAAATATTTTACATATTGTGATGATAGGGAATGTACAGTGACACACCTATTATCCCAGCACTTTCAGAGACCAAGGTGAGCAGATTGGCCATGGCCAGCAGTTCAAGAACAGCCTAGGCAACATGGCCAGACTCCGTCTCTAAAAAAATAAATGTTTTTAAAAAATGGTGAGGCATGGCAGTATGTGCGTGTGTCCTAGCTGCTTGTGGGAGGATCGATTGGGACCTGCAATACAAGGTTGCTATGAGCTATGATTGTAACACTACATTCCAGCCTGAGTGACAGAGTGAAACCCTGTCTTATTCAAAAATTAAAAATCTGTTGGCAACACTTTGATCCTATTTACTTATCTTTTTAAAACAAACAAGGCCACTGGGACCTTAATATCTTGGGAGTAAGTTTCACAGCTAGTTCATGGCAAAGGCAGGACTAGAACCTAGATCTCCAGACATGTGGTCCAATTTTTTTTAATCATATCAAATGACTCGAAAGGCTTTGGAGCACTATGGAGTTTCCAGTCTTCTCTATCAGTCTTTGTACTGAGCTTGAATTTGAAAGCCTGAACACTCCGGTAGGGGAAGAGGAAATTAGCAATTTGGGATATATCCCAAAGTCCCCATTTTCACTTTCTGATAAAAACATTTAAATTAAAATATACCTATGAATTAAGTAATGAGTATTAATTAATATATAATATGAGTTAGTCCTAGAGTAACTAGAATGAGGACAAGTCAAGTTGATTGAGAAGTGGCCCTTGTAAGATAGACAAGGATGGGGAAACCCTCCAAAAGACTAGTCATAACCTTGAAGAGAAACTTGCCCAAAGGCGTACAATGATTACTACACAGTCAAGTGGGCCTTCCTGCCTGTCTACCAACTGAGAAAGTTCTGGAAGATGCTGGAAAAACTTGTCTTTTCAAAGCTAAGCTTTCTATCTTCTGGCTTAACATAATTTTGAATAAACCCCTCTGAGATTTCCTTTCCAGTTTGCCTTGCACAATATTTCTGTTTGATTCTTATCCTTTCATCCTTTTAGGAAGTTCTTCCTCATTTGCCCTGGGTTGTGTTAATCTGAATTGGGGATTGTGTGTTCTGTTCCATCTTGTTTGGTTAATGGTAACATCACTGCTTGGATTTTTATTTTCTTCTACTCTTTGGAAAAATGTCTACATCTTCTGTGGATGCAAATTTTATAGTTAGAAGGTTTTATTTCTTATAGTTTTCTCAAAAGCTAGTCTCCTACTGAAATACATTCAGAAATATGTGTGTGGCATTCATTTAAAAATAATTCTTAAGCAGGGCTCAGTGGCTCAGCCTGTAATTCCGCTCTTTGGGAGACTGAGGTGAGTGGATTGCCTGAGCCCGCGGGTTCCAGACCCGCCTGGGAAACTTGGCGAGACCTCATCTCTACAATAAATCAAAAAATCGGCCGGACATGGTATCGTGTGCCTGTAATTCTGGCCACTCAGAAGACTGAGGCGGAAGGATCACTGGAGCCCAGTGGGGCGAGGCTGCAGTGGTCGGGAGCAGCCACTGCACTCCAGTCTGTGCGTTAGAGTGGGACTCCAACTCAAAAAATATATAATAATAATTCTTAGAGGTTGAACTAGTTAGCACTTCCACCAACATTGTAGGAGCGCTCTCATTTCCGTGTACTCTTGCCAGCATCTGTTGTTTTTCATTTTATTAATGATGGCTATTCTTACTGGAGTTAGGTGGCATCTTAGTGTGATTTTGATTTGAAGTTCTCTGATTATTGAGGATGAGCATTTTTTCATGTATCGGTTGGCTGTTCATATGTCTTCTTTTAAGACATGTCCATGTAGCAATTTTTATTTTTTATCTTACTTTTTGAGTCAGAGTCTCACTCTGTTGCCCAGGCTGGAGTGCAGCAATTCTTTCTTATGCACTAACAATGAATAAGTGAACTTTGAAGTTAAAAATAAAATTCCATTTACATTAACACTCTGAATTAAAATACCTAGATAGATATTTTAAAAATATGAACAAAATGTTTTTTAGTGAATCTATACAACTTTGTTGAAATAAATCAAATGCCTATGTCAACAGAGCAATATTTTATTCATGAGTAGGAAGATTCCAGATATCAGTTCTTTTCTAACTATTATTTAGATTCAATGTAACTCCAATAAAAATCAAGATTTCTGACAGTTGGCCCCTGAAGATAAAGAGGCTATCAGAACCCAAAGGTAGATGTGTGTTCACTTCTTTTGTGAATTGCACACCAAGTAGTGACTAGACATGAAATATGTCTAATAAAAGGCATGTGTGTCAATAACTAGCAGAGGGAGGCAGATTACTAGGCAGAGCCATCAGTGACACAGGAGTCAGAAGGACAGTGGAAAGGATAGATGATTGAATGCAGTGTCTCATGTAGGAGCAGCAGCACAATTCTAAGAAGGTTTTGACCATCAGTGG
>NW_007261150.1:7301-12401 GCF_000164805.1 Carlito syrichta
CCACTCACCTCAGCCTCCCAAAGGTGTGGGATTACAGGCTGAGCCACCGAGCCCAGCTATGAGCTCCCCTTTTTATCTCTTAGCAAAAGCTTGGCTCTGAAAGACTATGTTTGTCATGTAGAGTCCAATTGCAATGGAGAAGTCCACAGGGTATTTAATAATCTAACAATTTTCCTAAGCATTTCAAATGGGTCCTTTGTTCTAATTTTTTTTATGTTTTTTGAGTTGGAGTCTCACTCTGTCGTCCAGACTGGAGTGCAGTGGCCGCTCCCAGCCACCGCAACCTCGACCTGCTGGGCCCCGGCGATCCTTCCACCTCAGCCATCCAAGTAGCCAGAATTACAGGCGTGCGTTACCACGCCTGGCTGATATTTTTTGATTTATTGTAGAGGTGAGGTCTCGCTGCCCACGTGAGTCTCAGGCAATCCACTCACCTCAGCCTCCCAAAGGCATGGGATTACAGACTGAGACACAGAGTCCGGCTTTAATTTTGTTTTTATACTACGTTCTACATATTGAAACATGTGACATAGTATTCATGTACTTAATCTTTAAGAATTTCACACATGGTGGCTGACTTGTGTGTACACATGGATGCATTTTTATTTAGGGTTTATACTGCCTTTCATGTAAAGGTCATAAGTCACCTGGATTAAAATTCACACAAGCTCATTTGTAGAGATTTCAGCAAGGTCTCCCATTACCGAATTAGACCACGTGCATCTGGAAAAATCTGAAGGATGTAGGGAATCTGGAAGGTATGCTTGAGTGTACAATGGCACACCTCAGATTCTCAATAGCAACCATGCCCTTGGTTTCTAATGAGATCTTTCAGGATCTCATTCCAGTTAATTTGAACTCAGCAGCTCAGACAGTGTTTTTGGCAAAATTGCTATGGTAGCAATAGCAAGTTCGTGAATAATTAGGGATCAAGTACCTTAAGAAAAAAAAAATCTACCTCTTAAAAGGACTTGTCTTGAGCTGAATCAATCAAATCAACTCCAATAACAGGCAGGTAAGTTCATGGAGTAGCATCATTTATTAGTCAGCTTGATATCTGTCACTACCAGATGTGGCACTTAGGAGATGATGTGAGATCAGTCTGTAGCAAGACAGTCTGGTCAAGTTCCACAGTTCATAGTGGAGAGAGTTGGGATAGGCACAGAGAGGACACTGTAAGTGGAAAGCCAGAATTGTATGAGTTGCTCAAGATCCCTTGAACTATGATGTCCCTGAACCATGTAGCCTAGCAGAAATGTTACTCTTGCTTGGAGTGGTTGGTTCAACTTTAATATTAATGTATTTGAATAGTGACATTTTTTGTATGTTGGTTCCATCAAAAGCTCATGCTAGAATTTGGTTGCCACTTAACTATGTTGAGGGGTAGGGAATTTAGGAATGATAGTGTTGTACCATGAATGTACTGCCATTATGAATATGATTAATGCAATCATTAAGGAGGGATTGTAGCACCCTTTTCCTCTATTACCCATTCCACCACGGGAAACCTCAGCATGAATATCCTCACCGGATGGAAGAGTCCTGGCCTTGGACTTCCCAGCTCCAGGACTGTGAGACAATATGAGCTCATTCCTTATAAATTACACTGTCATATCATCTTTTTAAAAATAATAACATATACTCGACTATGAGTTGGACTTTATAATGTTATTTCCACTAGACTATTGAATGAATTTTCAATTTCATCAAGCTCCAATAAATTACAGAATTAAATATCAAGCAGATGTGGAGAAACATTGAAACCATCTAATAAAGATGTCAATATATTTGCCATAAAACCTTTCAAAAATTCCACAAGATGAAAATAGTCATAAAGGACCAAAGTCATAAAAGGTTTAATAACATGGGACAGGGAAATTATCCATAATATTTGGTATTGAGAATGCTACTCATACCAGTGAGAGTAGTTTGTAGAGCACATCGAGTATAATACAAATTAGAACAAGTTAAAGAGAAAAACTGGTATGACAAGGAGAAATGCAGTGTGTTCCACCCTTTCAGTTTCTTTATGAAAAGCAATAAATGGGTTACTTCTTTTTTTTTTTTTTTTGAGTTTGAATCTCACACTGCTGCCAAGACTGGATTCCAGTACACTCTCCTAGCCTCCACAGCCTTGAGCTGCGGGGTTCTGGTGATTTTTCCTTCTCAGCCTTCCAAGTAGCCAGAACTACAGGGGCGTTCTTCCACACCCAGTTAATTTTTATTTATTTATTGTAGAGACGAGGTTTCACCAAGCTTCCCTGGTGTGTCTCGAACCCTTGGGCTCAGCCAATTCAAAGTGCTGGGATTACAGACTGAGCCATTGAGCCCGGAAAATGGGTTGTTTCTTGATGGGAGGTGAGATAAGTGCTATTCAAGTATGCTTCTTGAGGACTGGTTCCTAAAAAAATCAGTCAGAGATGACCTAATACAGGCTTAAAGAGGCAATGGTCACTCTTTTGTTGCCCCGAATTGCATTAGCTATTAAAACCTGGCAACTTCCTTTGCTACTTTCTGTCCACCGTACATCTTGGTTTGTGATTCACTCACATCTTAATTGTTGAGAAGAAAAGAGATACAAGAGCACAAATGATGGATTACCTCACATCTTACATTACTTCACTGATGAGAACTTATCACAAAAAGTCACAGAGATGTGCAGGGAGGAAGGAAAGGCTGAGTGATGTCACCCTCAAAAAGATGTTCAACTTAAGAGGCTTTCTCATAAAAGTAGGAGCTCAAATGTTTCTCCAGAAATTACATGAGCAGGTATAAGAAAATCCTCTGCTACATTGTGTGTTTATCCTTCTGACAGTGTTCACAAACATTTTAACAAAACTGAAAATGTATTCATATTTTATAGTTTAATTTTTTTGCAATTTAGCAATACTTCCCCTTAATTGTCACTGTGGGTAATGTTCTCAGGAATCCTCTATGATTTTCTGGCACAGGTTGAGGTTAAACAGAACAAAAACAAAAACCTTCAGGAGGAAGTGAACTCTCCACATTTTCATCCCCTTGATGGTCACTATTTTGCCCACCCTATGCCTTCAGTTATTTGTTAGTCATTTATAATTTAACAATCTAACCGTCGAAAATGGTATTTGGCTATTTCTGCACAAGACGAGAATGTACTTACGTTCTTTTTATCCCAACAGAAACCAATCTCATTCTGGAACTTTTGTTATTTATGTATGTGTAGTTGTGGATAATCACTAGAGGATATTTGCATGTATTATGTCATCTCCCAGAATGCAATCCCAAGGAGCAGGCACCCACAATCAAGCAAATGGAATTGCTCAGATGGGATATGACAAGCACCCCATAACGATATATCCCAGTGTGAATCTCTTCCTCCAAGACTACTCTGGTTTTTGCATCTGGATAATGTGCAGCCAGCAAAGGAGACCAGTGTGGGCCCTCAAGAGTGTCTTTAAGGTATCAACTTGCGTGTTTAGAGAAAGCTATTGTTCCTTCTGAGATTCAAGCATATGTTTGTCTTACCTGTCCTGGGAGCATCATTCAGACCCTGCCAAGAGCTTGCCATGCATCTGATCCAACTACAGGGCATCATACATGATATTATTAATGGTCAATGACTTCACCTCTCTAAACGAGATTCATCATAAGATTTACCAAAAGGTCCCTGGTCTTTTAGAGACCTGGACCTATCTCCGAAGATTCGAGATCTTACCCTCTGGGAATGGGCAGAAAAATGCAAAATTAAGATGATCTCTAAATCAATATACATTTCATGGGTCCTTGAATAAAGGTGCAAGTAAAAGTAGCCTCCAACACTTTCTTTCTGACTGTACTATTCCCACTAACACACTTAAAGGATATCGGATATTACCAGAAAAGTCACAATTTTTATGTCAAGGGAACAGTAGGAAAGCAAATAAGTTATGTATCAATGTAGGTCCATCAATTTTAATATATTGAGGATGCTGGGGCAAGTTGTTGAGCGTGGGGTAAGACTGTGCATGTTAAGAGGAGGGATGTGGGAATGTGCTATACCTTCTGCTGAATATTGATGTTACCCTAAAGCAGCTCCATCATCTTATGTTAAAGTCATGCCAGACTTGATGAATTGCATTAGGGATAATTCTTAAGAAGGAAATTTGACTTACTTTGTGATCAAAGAGTCTTGCCACAAAATGTTTAATAATCAGGTTTGAAAACTCACATAACCACAAATATCTACACAAGTGTTTTTTACATCAGTGTTATTGGTGGTCGCTTTCTCCACCCTCTGAATTTTGCTAATAGAGTGATTTTTTAAATGGGAAATAGTCTATATAATTAGTATCTACAACTGTTTCCTTTTTTTCCCTTTCATCAGAAATATAACTCATTTTCCAAGCCTCACAATCCTTGTTTTCACGCAGCCAAGCACAGATGACTTCTGCTTCAGTGTTTCTGACACTCTCGGTATGTGGGTTTTCACACTGTGTCTCTTAAACAGTAATACATGGCCGTGCTCTCTGGTCTCAGGCTGCTTGGTTCCATGTAGGCTGTGTTAATTTATATGTCACTGGTACTTGTGACTCTGCCCTGGAACTAGTGTGCATACTTTGTGACACTAGTATCAGGGTAGATCCATCCTATCCATTCAAGCATTTTTCCAGGGTCTGTTGCACCCAGTGAATACAGTGGTTGGTGAAAGTGTATCCAGAAATTTATCGAGAGAGCTTCACTGAGGCCTCAGGTTTCCTTACCTGGCCCAGACTGCAGCAGCAGGACCTGGGAGTAGACACCTGTGGAGAAGAGACAGGATTGGACGAAATCCCCATTGATTAGCCCTGTTCTGCTTTTCAATGCTGGGACACGGAAGCCCACTGCCTGTAACTGCTGCCACCCAGAACAGGATCCTCCCATTCCAATCCATGGTGAGGAGTTGAGCTCTCAGGGTCTTCTCTGGGAGAGAGTTTTGGTATTTGGGTGATGGTTTCTGGACACAGATGTGTCCATATTTACTCCAGTAGTCCTTAGGTCATTTGCATATTTATGAGACAGAAGTTTTTATAGCTTAAAATTTGATCAAGTATGAGATAGAGAAAATAAATAGCACATCAGCCATGCAACTCTGATGCTGAGGTT